>NC_051219.1:11579403-11591903 GCF_015220715.1 Pygocentrus nattereri | reverse complement strand
AGAGAAGAGACGTCCCTGAGGGATTGAGGAAGATAATTCCAGAGTTGGGGGCCATGGCACTGAAGGACCTCCCTCCCAAACTGGAAAGTGGTACAGTAAGTAAGTTATTGCAAGAAGACCCTAGAGAGCGAGAGGGAGTGTAAGAGGTCAGCAGTTCTCTGAGGTAGGGGGGAGCAAGGCTATGCAAAGCTTTGAAAGTGAATAGTAAGATTTTAAACTTTATACGGGACGGGACTGTTACGTCCTCTAGGGGTAGGACGCACAAAAGGTTTGAGTGAGTGCCCACTCAGCCTCAGACCAAACAAACAACACAAAAAACTAAGTAGAGCAGATTGTTTTATTATTCTGAACAGTTCTCGAGAATCACCAATTTTGGAACAAATGACCAAAAATAGCAGGATTTTAAAAGCTTCAGGATGACCCCAGGCCAAAACAACAAACAAATCACCTAAAAGAAAGAGATGTTTAACTTACCCTGAAACCAAACCAAAAGAAAATAAATTACAAAAAAACTACCCTGCCTACTCTTTTCCAAAAAAACAGAGGCAAAAGTCCCAACAAAAAAAGGCAGGTCACCCCTAAGAATCCTGCTACTAAACAAACAACATAAGAAATTTGGTCTGTGCTGGTGGGCATCCACTGGAGCAGCACATGTCGGCTCGACAGGAAAAAGAATCTGTGCAGCTCGCCGACTGCAAGACAAAGGGCCCTTTTGAATTTTCCCGCCATCAGATCCAGCCAATAGAAACTGCACAACTGGGCGGAGCAACAAGCAACCAATTTAGCAGAGCAGCCAATCACCACCACAACACCTGACCTGAAACAGACCAGAAACAAAAACAGACCCACAAAACACAGAACGTAACACCCCCACCACCAAAAAATCAACATACCATGTGATTCAAACATAACACATTAAACTCGAGAAAGAGCATCTGCCAGAACATTGTCGGACCCCTTTTTATAACAAATTTCAAGGTTATACTCTTGAATAATTAACGCCCATCTCATAATGCGCTGATTTGAATTTCTCATCCGAGAAAGAAAAACCAACGGGTTATGGTCAGTATACACCACAAGGGGCAATGGACTAGACCCCACGTACACCTCAAAATGCTGTAAAGCCAGCAGTAAGGCCAGGGCTTCCTTCTCAATCGTGCTATAATTAAGCTGATGTTTTACAAACTTCTTTGAATAATAGCACACAGGATGGTCAATACCGCTCGAATCCTCTTGTAGTAGGACCACACCAGCACCCGTTGCACTGGCATCCACTTCCAACTTGAAAGGATGTGAGAAGTCTGGAGCAGAAAGCACAGGAGCATTACAGAGCAACATTTTCACCGATTCAAATGAGGTTTGACAGGACGTGGACCATACAAATTCACAGGAGGAACGAAGTAAGTTTGTCAAGGGTAAAACGACATCCGAAAAATTTCTGCAGGCACCCGATAGTACCCCACTACCCCAAGGAACCTCCTGAGTTCCCGCTTGGTGCGTGGCACAGGAAAATCCAGAATAGCCTGCACTTTTGCAGCAACAGGACAAACTTGCCCTTGGCCAACCTGCTTCCCTAGGTAAGTAACTGTAGCCTTACCAAACTCACACTTTGCAAGGTTTAGAGTCAAAGACGCTTGATGCAGTCTATTAAATACGGTATGAAGAGTCTTTAAATGCTCAAACCAGCTAGATGAATGAACCACGATATCATCTAAATAAATCTCACACTCAGAAACTCCCATCAACACCCGACTCATGAGTCGTTGAAATGTGGCTGGGGCATTTCGAAGTCCAAATGCCATGACAGTATACTGCAGAAAACTGTCCGGTGTAACAAAGGCAGACACTTCAGCTGCACGAGGGGTCAAAGGCACCTGCCAGTAGCCTTTAAGCAGATCTAACTTAGACACATATAAAGCAGACCCCACCTTGTCAACACAATCCTCCATTCGAGGTAGAGGAAATGAGTCTGGTTTTGTGACGGCATTGACTTTGACTAATCAGTGCAAAATCGAACGGTGCCATCTGGCTTTGGCACAAGAAGGCAAGGAGAACTCCATGCACTGCAACTTGGAACAGCCAAACCATTATCAAGGAGGTAATCAACCTCTCTGCTCATTTGGCGTCGTTTAACAGGATGTACACGATATGGATGTTGCTTTATTGGAACACTTTGTCCCACATCTATATCATGTGACAAAACATCAGTGCGTGAGGGTATATCAGAAAATAAAGCAGGATAAAACTGAATCAACTCAATAATATCTCTACGAAAATCTCCTGATAAATGAGACAAAAGCGAATCCAGATCTGCCAAAATTTCAGAATTTTGCAAACGAGCACCAGCCACAGGAATGCTACGCATGCCTAGACCATCCTCATCAACGTCTGAACCATCTGTAGACGACAACACAGAGAGTGTAGCAAGAGGGGTGACAGTGGGTTTTGACTCTGCAATGTCCTCCACCCTACTAACATAAGGCTTGAGCATATTAATATGGCACACTCTAGTCTTACGTTTTCTGTCAGAGGTGCTGATGACATAGTCAGACTCACTGAGTTTACCACGAACTTCATAAGAGCCAGAAAAACGAGCTTCTAAAGCAGAGCCAGAAACAGGCAACAAAGAAAGCACCATATCTCCTTGTTGGAATGAACGAGAAACTGCTTTGTTGTCAAAAAGCGTTTTCATTTTTGTCTGGACAGAAGTCAAGGAGGCACGAGTCAACTCGCACACGTGATGCAAGCGCTCACGGAATGAACTGACATAATCCAGTAAGTTACCATGCGAAGTGGCGTTATCACCTTTGGAAGTCCACTGCTCTTGCAACAACTTAAGTGGGCCTCGAACTGTATGTGCAAACACCAAGTCTGCAGCACTAAAACCTAAAGACTCTTGAGGTGTCTCACGAACAGCAAACAACAACAGTGGAAGGCCCTCATCCCAGTCTTTATCTGACTCCAAACAATAGGCACGGAGCATTGACTTCAATGTTTGATGAAATCTCTCTAACATGCCTTGACTTTCAGGATGATATGCAGTAGAAATTTGATGTTTTATCTTAAGTTGGGACAACACTTGTTGAAACAGTCGAGACACAAAGTTTGAACCTTGGTCAGATTGCGCTATTCGGGGAAGTCCAAAAGTAGAAAAAAACTTAATAAGGGCTTTAACAACGACCTTAGCAGTCAAAGAGCGCAAAGGCACTGCCTCTGGAAAACGTGTTGCTACACACATTATTGTTAGTAGATACCTATAACCAGATTTTGTTTTAGGCAAATCACATGTTCGAAAGGCTCACCCATTACAGGAATGGGTCAGAGAGGAGCTGGAGGAATAACCTGATTTGGCTTTCCTATCAGTTGACATTTATGACAGGATCGACAGTATCTTGCTACATCAGACTTTAAGCCAGGCCAGAAAAAATGACGCAAGATACGATTGTAAGTCTTGGTCACACCAAGATGGCCAGCAAAGGCGTGATCATGAGCAAGACCCAAAACCTGCCTGCGAAACTTCTGGGGAACAACTAGCTGGTAAACTGATCCCCATTCTTCTTCAGACTTCACTCAGCACCGCTGGCGTCCACTTACGCATCAATAACTCCCCATCCCAAAAATAGGCAACTGGTTTCTTGGGCAAACCTTCCTTATTTACTACAGTAGCCCTGCAGCGAGCCAGAGAAGAATCTCTTTGCTGCTCAGTGACAATCTGTGCTCTGTCAAGTGACAGTGTCAGGTCAGAATCGGCAGCACAAGCTCCAGACAGCGGAGGCCCCACCTTAGCAATACGAACAGTAGACCGGATCTGAGGTTCTTTACGAGACCCATGAAGACGTGCCGAAAGAGCACAAGAGTCCGTTTTTACATCAGACTTCTGCTGGTTATCACCAGCGGGGTCAGTATGGGTAAGAAAGCTGTCAGAAAGATTGATTACATCCGCAAGCTTACGTGACTGCGCTCGGGTTACAACACAAGCAGGAAAAACTGATGGAAATTCTGAAGCTAGATCCACGGACTCCTTTGTTTGAATCTGTGGTTCAGACACAGGATCATTAACGACCTCAGGAAAAGGTAACACTTTTCCACCAGCCAAATCATTCCCCAATATGAAGTCTACCCCTTTTACAGGGAGCTGAGATCGAACAGCAATTTTACCGTATCCCGTTACCAACCTGGATTGAATGTACAAATTATGTAGCGGAGCTCTCACTATACCCAATTCAATACCTTGAACCAACACATCTGCACCACTAAATGTGTCACCAGACAGTGGCAAAACACCCTCACGAACAAATGACTGAGCATCTCCTGTGTCCCGCAGAATTGTTACTGGGACTTGGTCTCCCTCCTGACCAGTTAACGATACTGAACCCTTTAAAATGAAAGGTTCATACACAGAATCAACATCCTGTCTGTCTGCAACAGAATCACAAGTAACCTGAACAAAACCAACCACTTTTGGAGTGTGCTCTTTAGAAAGACGAGCTTTTTTCTTCAACACAGGACAAACTGCAATAAGATGACCAGACTCATGACAATAAAAACATTCCCGGTTTTCGGACCGAGGAGACACATTAGCCGTTCTAAGTCTTTGTACGCTTCTCTCTGGACTAAACCTATCACCTAAACAAACAACATAAGAAATTTGTTCTGTGCTGGTGGGCATCCACTGGAGCAGCACATGTCGGCTCGACAGGAAAAAGATTCTGTGCAGCTCGCCGACTGCAAGACAAAGGGCCCTTTTGAATTTTCCCGCCATCAGATCCAGCCAACAGAAACTGCACAACTGAGTGGAGCAACAAGCAACCAATTTAGCAGAGCAGCCAATCACCACCACAACACCTGACCTGAAACAGACCAGAAACAAAAACAGACCCACAAAACACAGAACGTAACAGGGACCGGTAGCCAGTGTAGCTGAGAGAGAACGGGGGTGATATGAGCTGAACGCTTAGTGTGGGTGAGAACTCCAGCTGCAGAGCTCTGACTGTACTGTTGCTTTTGGATAGATTTTACAGGGAGACCAGCAAAGAGGGAGTTACAGTAGTCAATACAGGACATAACGAAGGCATGAACCAGAGTTTTGGCATCTTTATTGGTCAGGAACGTTCGGACATGAGCAATGTTACGTAAGTGGAAGAATGCAGTCTTAGTGAGGAACTTGATATGCACATTAAAACACCAAGATTTCTAACAACAGGTGCAGGCTTAACAAACAGGCCATCAATACTGACTGAAAAATTGGATGACTTTTCTAGTAAATGTTCAGGGCCAACCAGTAAGACTTCTGTTTTATCAGCTCCAATTGTCAATGTACTGCAATATTCAATGATCTTGATTTTTTAACATGAAAATATTGTGATAGTTGTAATTAGATATTTAGACCAGTCCTGCTTTAAAAAGACTTTGGTCGGTCTTGGGACAAACAATAGCTCCACAGTCAGGTACTAGCCTGAAAAGCTTTGGAACTCTCCTCTGGAGAGGAAGCATGTGAAGCCTAATGTGAGTCTTTGTTGAATTTTGTTCTTAAACCTCTGCCTTGCAAAAATGTTGGGACAGGGCAGTTTATCCATGAAAGGCCTAGTCCTTTATGAGTGAGGATGGAACAAGACTCACTATTTTACAAAAAACAGTGTAGACAACAAAGACAGAAATGATTATACAGATTGTTACCAGCATAAAGCTCAAAAGCCAGCGTCTGTAATGGGGGATGTGTAAGGCACCTTTAATACTTGGGAGTACACAGGCATTTTGGAGCAAGTGATGCTGCCATCCAGATTCGACTCAAAGTTGGTATTTATTCGCAGTAATCAACATTATTAGAGGGAAATTCCTGCACACACACACACACACACACACACATTATCTAAGCTGCTTATCCTCCTGGATTGCAGGGGTGACTGGAGCACATCCCAGTGCTTATTACACGGAAGGCAGGAATCACCTTGGACAGGCTGCCGGTCCATCGCAAACACACCTGGGGCCAATTTATCATCTCCAATTCACCTGACTGCATGCGTTTGGACTGTGGGAGGAAACCCACGCAGACATGGGGAGAACATGCAAACTCCACACAGAAAGAATCCTGGGTGCCCGGCCGGGGAATCAAGCCCAGGCCCTTTCGGCTGTGAGGCGACAGCTCTACCTAGAGGGAAATTCAAAACCAAAAACTTTTTAAACAAATATTCAAACATGTTCACTGTCATTTTCACTTAAACTTATCCAATCGTTGCTCAGACATTCCCTGTTAACTATTTACTTTGGTGAGCTCACCTTGTTTCATGTCTTAAAAGGCAGAGGTGCTGTCTCCCTTAGTGCCTGCGGCTGTTTCTGGAACTAACAGCCTGTGTTGTACAGGTTAGCTGCTGGACTAGGGCTAACTTTATTGGGCTGTGATTACAGAGGCACAGTCTGTTGCAATAGCTATTTAAAAAAACTTGCAGCGTTGAATTAATCCTGTGCTTGTTTATCAGCTTGTGCTTGTTACAAATGCAAAGCTAATTGGTAGTTAGCTAACCTAGCTAGGTCACATTACTACGACATATTTACAGTTCACCTGTTTTCTGAAAGAAACAGGTGATAATTTGCCTTCCCTCTTTTTGCCTTCTCTTTGTCTCTTTGCTCCTTCGTTTTGTTTCAAAATCCTGATTTTGGTATCATTTTAATCAGGTTAGAACTGAGCAGCCACTAACTGCCATCTGTAGCCAACAACGTAGGAGTTACAACATAGTCCGCACTAGAGGATCATACCACTCTTACTGTTGGGGTGGGGGGACGGCAACAAAAGGCCTTTTACACTTCAGCATCCAGTGGTGACAGAGAGGGGGATTTTTCAGGGGAACAATCTGAAGAGGATGCGCCGTGGTAGACGACGCGGCACAAGAGAGATACAACAACTTACCAGAAAGAAGAAAGGAGGACGATTTGATCTCCAACCTCACTGGTCAGGATTTACAACCTAGAGAAGTAAGCCTTCTGAATAAAGGTCTGAGTTTTGTTCCTTCATATACCACTGATCCATTTGGTACTACGACTGAGCTTTTCAAATTCTTTAGGCCTTTGAGACTGAAGCATTACTATCATACTCAGAGAAGAGATCAACCCCAGTTCTCTGTGAATGATGGTCAGGAGAAATTTAAGCCTAAGAGTACTTCCAGTTCTTGCATTGAAACCTACTGTAGATTAGTAGAAAGAGATGTATGTTTTGTTGTGGTCTACCTCTTCAAAATGTGTGACCATCGAGTGGATGGTGCTGGAGTGTCCGATAAGCAGAAACGAATCAGCAGCTCCACAGCAGGACCAGGTTTGATGCTTCACTCAGACGAGATGAAGCAGAAATCTTTAGAGGGAGAGACGTCGAGTAACTGGTGCTCCAGTTAGTTTAAACTTAAAGGGGAACTCCTGATTTTCAAAACTTCTCCATAATTAGTTAAATGGTTGCAATGTTGACAGTCATTCACAGTGGCTTGGCGTAAAATGTGCTGTGAAACCCACGACTGAGGAAATGTTCAGTGGAACCAGACGTCTGAAGAATTCAGTGCCTGTGAAAGCTTCCTCTCTGAAAGTCATTAGTTGTATGAAGTGGTTCGACTGTGTGATGCCTGAAACTTTGTTTTATGGTGGTTTTGTGATTAAAATTTTGACTTGCTGTTTTTTTTCATACATTTATTTGAATTGATTATTGCCGGAGGGGTACATGCAGGCCAAAATAATCTCCTAAGGAAAGTATTTTTCCAGATTCATCATTTTTTCCACCGGTACACAAAAACACATGTAGGCTCACTGGTGGTTTCAGAGAGTAAATAAAATGGCTATATTTGTGTTGTAGTCATGGTGATCCCTGATTTCTATCACCACCACTGTAAAGAAACCTGATCGAATCGTAAGTGTCGTTGTGTAAACCAGCACAGCACCATCACATATGCTGTACTGTATTCATTGGGCATTGGCTCAGTTGGTTTTATTTTTATTGTTGTCTGGATTCTGTTGTTTCAGAATAAAAGTGAATGTTAGTGTACATTTGAGCAAATGCTATGCTTTTGTTTGAGGTACATGTAGTTAATAAATGGAGATTTAGATTTACGCAGAAACTATATGGAAGTAAATTGAGTATATTTTGCTAGATGGAGTGTTAATATCACAATGTATCCGGATGTGACCCGAGCATTTAGGCCAGAATTGGGCGGGGAACAATAGTTTGACTAAACCTCTTTTCAGTTTTGTGGACTTTGTTCTAAGCCCTTATCCTCTGTAGACAATATCCAGTCTAAGGTTACCTTGGCTACTATGGATGCTACCTCTTTATATACTGATATTCCCCACAGAGAGGATCTTCTGGTCCTTTAACATTTTCTTACTGAACGTAATGATAACGCTGGTCTTCCTACTCAATTTATCATTGCTTTCATTGGGAACGACAGCAACTCAGCCACAAAGTGGTCGGCCACGTAAAATGACAGAGCAGGATCAGCGGATGCTGAGTGCGCAGAGGTCGCCAGCTTTCTGCAGTGTCAATCGCTACAGACCTCCAAACTTCATGTGGCCTTCAGATCAGCTCAAGAACAGCGTAGAGAGCGTCAAGGAATGGAAGAGGAGTTGTGCTTGGCTCCTTAGTTCCAGTGAAAGGAACTCTCAATGCTTCAGCAGACCAAGAGATTTTGGACAATTCCATGCTCCCAACTTTGTGGGAACAGTTTGGGATGTCCCCTTCCTGCTCCAACATGACTATGGACCTTGCTTTGTGTGCACATGGATGGGCGAGTTTGGTGTGGAAGAACTTGACTGGCCTGCACAGAGTCCTGACCTCAACCCGTTAGAACACCTTTGGGATGAATTAGAGTGGAAACTATGAGCCAGGCCTTCTCGGCCAATGTCAGTGTCTGACCTCACAAATGCGGGATTGGATTTTTTGGATTTGAATATTTGGTTTCTAATGAAAAATATGTATTTTTGCCAGACTTTTAAACAACATGCAGACAATACTCTTTCTACTTCAACAGCTTTTAGATAAGCATAAAGTGATAGATGCTCAGGGACATGCAATCTCTTTTTTATTATTTTATAACAGAGCATAAAAATGAAAAACCACAATCTATTTATTTCCAAGGCTTTTGGAGGACCCCCCCATTCAAGGAGGTCCCTGGTTAGTCAGGTCCATTACCTGCAGTCTGATAACCCTTCATAATTTGAATAATTTCATAATAACGTTACTGCTGATGTTATGACACAGTATCTTACTGGTGATCTGCCTTTGTGACAGGGTTAGTCATTACAGGCTGGTTCAGAACAGCTGATCGATGTGACTGAGCAGAATAACCATAAATGTGATTTGAGTGACCTGAAAATTCAGAATTACTAACATTAATAGGTATTTAAGTCACACACCAGCTAGAAGAAAGTCTGTGAATGAAAGATGAGGTAACATTAGCATCTCCAGATCACTTCTCAGTTCTTAGGACGTTTGTATGACAGAAACGAAGATGATCATTTTTGTTTTAATCATCTTTGTGATGTACATCTCGGTTGTCAAATGTATATTTATAGCATCTTCAGCACGTTCAGGGTCTGAATTCACAAAAATGAATATTACAACAAACTACACATTCACACGAATAGATTTATTAAAAGGTATTGATTTATTTCAAGATGCTGTCAGTCAAGCAAGCAGTTTCAATAACATACATTATATCAGTAACATAAATAATAATACCAGAGAATCTCGGAATCTTGAAAATGTCCGAAAACTTTAATGCTAACTTGCTTTCACAGGAATATGGAATAATTATTACTTTTATTAAAACAACAATTATAATAATTAATATTGATGGATTGCTGGAATCTTATCATTTGGTTCATTTTTATTTTTTTACATTTTATCTTTTTTCTTTTTTTAAATGTTGTAATAAAACTTAATTGAAATATTATGAAGTAATGGAAAAACATCTCTGATAAATAATTTCAAACAAATTCAACAGATTAGTGATTATTCTGCCGTTTTGCTGGGAGGCCACTTTAAGAGCTATTGCAGAATATTATGATGCAACGTCTCCAATATTTTTATGTTTCCAGATGCTGCATTCAATACAATTAACAACTATGTAGAGATCAAAGATGAGGTTGCCTTTGTGAGGCCTGTTCCTGGGTTTTTCTAGCATGTTTTGGCATGAAGTTCACTATCGTCTGCATTACTGTCAAGTTTGATACTCTCCAAGATGTTACACCATTCCAGCTAACATCCACAACCTAGAGAAAAAGGGACAACAATCAGGCTTCAAGGAATTCTGCTGACCATTTGGTGGGAGGCCTGTTTCTGAGCTTTTCCTGAATAATTTGACATGAAGTCATTCAGTTCCTGCTTGATAATTACTCTCCCTGATGTTGTAATATTAAAAATAAACACAATAAGCTGGAATAAATTCAATTCAAATTTATTAGTGTAGTTTTTCTAATGAACATTATCAACAATTAATCTTACTGAAATCCGAGTCCAAGCCCCAAGTGAGCAAGCCAAGGGCGACAGTGGCAAGGAAAAACTCCCTAAGAGCAAGAGGAAGAAACCTTGAGTGGAACCAAGACTCAAAAGGGGAACCCATCCACCTCGGGTCGACACCGGATGACAAAAAAAGAATAGCACAAAACTACCAATGTGAAAGGAAAATTAAGGACTTACTGACGACTGTTGGAGGCTGTTTTGAGAATATTTGGAATTATATCAGCCAACTTATGATTAATTATTACTCTTCCAGATTTTGTATTAAGCATTAAACTAAATATTAATTATCTAGAGAACAAAGGGTAGACTGCCTTTGTCTCAGCAGGCCTCAAGGGATTATTCTGCCCTTTTTGCTGGGAGGCCTGTTCCTAAACTATTCCAGAACATGATGGCGTGATGTGTCCTGTATCCTGCTTGTTCCACTGCCAGATGTTGTTGCTTTCAAATAAACATCCAAATCCAGCCTGTTGCTTTTCCAGATGTTGGAAGATTCAGAAAAAATGATCCACTATCTAGAGAACAAAGGGTAGACTGCCTTTGTCTCAGCAGGCCTCAAGGGATTATTCTGCCCTTTTTGCTGGGAAGCCTGTTCCTAAACTATTCCAGAACATGATGGCGTGATGTGTCCTGTATCCTGCTTGTTCCACTGCCAGATGTTGTTGCTTTCAAATAAATATCCAAATCCAGACTGTTGCTTTTCCAGATGTTGTAAGATGCAGAAAAATGATCCACTATCTAGAGAACAAAGGGTAGACTGCCTTTGTCTCAGCAGGCCTCAAGGGATTATTCTGCCCTTTTTGCTGGGAGGCCTGTTCCTAAACTATTCCAGAACATGATGGCGTGATGTGTCCTGTATCCTGCTTGTTCCACTGCCAGATGTTGTTGCTTTCAAATAAACATCCAAATCCAGCCTGTTGCTTTTCCAGATGTTGGAAGATTCAGAAAAAATGATCCACTATCTAGAGAACAAAGGGTAGACTGCCTTTGTCTCAGCAGGCCTCAAGGGATTATTCTGCCCTTTTTGCTGGGAAGCCTGTTCCTAAACTATTCCAGAACATGATGGCGTGATGTGTCCTGTATCCTGCTTGTTCCACTGCCAGATGTTGTTGCTTTCAAACAAATATCCAAATCCAGACTGTTGCTTTTCCAGATGTTGTAAGATGCAGAAAAATGATCCACTATCTAGAGAACAAAGGGTAGACTGCCTTTGTCTCAGCAGGCCTCAAGGGATTATTCTGCCCTTTTTGCTGGGAAGCCTGTTCCTAAACTATTCCAGAACATGATGGCGTGATGTGTCCTGTATCCTGCTTGTTCCACTGCCAGATGTTGTTGCTTTCAAATAAACATCCAAATCCAGCCTGTTGCTTTTCCAGATGTTGGAAGATTCAGAAAAATTATCCACTATCTAGAGAACAAAGGGTAGACTGCCTTTGTCTCAGCAGGCCTCAAGGGATTATTCTGCCCTTTTTGCTGGGAAGCCTGTTCCTAAACTATTCCAGAACATGATGGCGTGATGTGTCCTGTATCCTGCTTGTTCCACTGCCAGATGTTGTTGCTTTCAAATAAATATCCAAATCCAGACTGTTGCTTTTCCAGATGTTGTAAGATGCAGAAAAATGATCCACTATCTAGAGAACAAAGGGTAGACTGCCTTTGTCTCAGCAGGCCTCAAGGGATTATTCTGCCCTTTTTGCTGGGAGGCCTGTTCCTAAACTATTCCAGAACATGATGGCGTGATGTGTCCTGTATCCTGCTTGTTCCACTGCCAGATGTTGTTGCTTTCAAATAAACATCCAAATCCAGCCTGTTGCTTTTCCAGATGTTGGAAGATTCAGAAAAAATGATCCACTATCTAGAGAACAAAGGGTAGACTGCCTTTGTCTCAGCAGGCCTCAAGGGATTATTCTGCCCTTTTTGCTGGGAGGCCTGTTCCTAAACTATTCCAGAACATGATGGCGTGATGTGTCCTGTATCCTGCTTGTTCCACTGCCAGATGTTGTTGCTT
>NC_051219.1:11531903-11574403 GCF_015220715.1 Pygocentrus nattereri | reverse complement strand
GCTAGCAAAAAAGATAAAAAAGGCACCAGAAAATATACATTTATTTTTTCTCATGTTCAGATTTTAAGCTTATTATAACGTGACATTATCTCACTATATTGTCAACTCATTTTGCTTGTTTTAAGAAATGCGCTTGAAACAGGCGAGTGAGATCATTTTATTTGATCAATTATTCAACACGTGTAAAAAGGTCTTAAAAACGTAAACAATCTTAATTAAAAATGTACAACAATCCTAACATGAAATTTTAGTCATATCGGCTAGATTTAAGATGGTCTCATACCAAGATGCCAGTTTTTGTGTTGACATTCACATCATTTTAGTTCATTCCCAGAATGTCACTTGTACTTTTACCTTTTTGTATATTTTTCAAAACCTTTTCTGCTCAGAATAACCATTTATAATATCACAGTTGATTGCATAGCTGGTAGGATCATCTGAGTGCTTAAAACTCAGAACATCAACAAAAAATATGCAGATTTTTATAGACTTTTATTTCAGGAACTAGAGCTGCTGAAAAGAATCATGTTTCACTGAGAGTTTATAGACTTTAACCCTTTTGTCTCCAAACAAAACTTAAAAATGAAATATGAGTATTACTAAGATACATGCACAGTTTAACCCCTTAAATTGGCCAACCCCCCCAGCAGGCCCAAAGTTTTCGTACATAATATAACCTAAGAATAGATCAGCAAGTTTGCACTGAAGTCCCTGTAGTTACTGAATAATAAGCATATGTAATAAGCCTCGGATTTTAAGGAGTTAAATACAACAACTGACTGTATTAAATGAAAATATAAATGAAAATTTAAATTAAATTAAAATGAAAGGCATGCATTTTTTTATTCCACATGAATCATTAGGGTTCCCAGCTTTTTTTTATATGTAAAGCATATGGACATGTATTTGGAACACTCAATCTTGCAAATTCAGCTATGTGAAATCTCTCCACAAGGGGGAGGTGTTGGCATGCAAGTCAGTTGAGAAGAGGAAACAGCATTGAACACACACCAGCAGGAGCTTGCAAATGCAAATGTTTTTACTTTTAAAACAAGAAGTGAAATAGTTTGTTACCAAAAGATGTGAATTACTATCTATTTTAATGGAAGCATTGTTGTTTAGAATGTGATTTCATAAAATCACATCATGCTAAAATGCACATAAGCTAAAGATATAAACTGGGTCAGGGGGCAATGTTCAATAATCTTGTTTTTTAAAATGAAAATCTTGTGATGACCGTAATTAGATGTTGCTCAGTCCTGCTTGAAAAGTACTTTTGTGGGTCTTGGAACAAACAATACCTTCACATGCATGTAAAGCCTAACGTGATTTTTGTTGGATTTACAAACCCAATCCCTTATATCAAACCCAAAGCCTTATGTCCGCAACATCCAGAATTGTCGACCACTTCTCTAAAGCTCGTCTGAGATGGACTGATGCAAAGTGGAAACGAGTGCTGTGGTCTGACGAGTCCACCCAAATCAAAGTGTTTTTGGAAATGGACGTTGTGTTCTCTGGGCCAACGATAAAAAGGACAGTCTAGATTGTCACCAGCATAAAGTTCAAAAGCCAGTGTCAGTAATACACAGGCATTTTGGAGCAACTGATGCTGCCATCCAGATGACGTCTTTTTCAGGAACGTCCCTGCATGTTTCAGCCAGACAATGCCAAGCCACATTCTGCATGTGTGGCTTCATCTTGACAATGCTAGACTGGCCTGCCTCAGTACAGACCTGTGTCCCATTGAAAACATGTGCTGCATCATAGAGCACAATGTACAACAATGTTAATAAAAGGATTTTCAAAGCACTTTTTTTGTTTTTATTTGCATTCTACCTTCAGTCTTATATTTCAAAATAAGGGCCTGTAAGTCTGACAAACATTTCATTCAGACACTTAGCACCCTCCCAGGAACATCTCATGATTGCAAATTTATATAAATGGGGTCAAACTTCATATGAAACGTTTTTAATTTTAATTTAACGCTGAAAGGGATAATCCACTCGAGGCTGAACATTCCTTTAAAGTGGGTCCCTGTTATCCAGAATAAAATAACAATATACCAAAACAAACTTGGCGGATGACGGTCCGTCAGTGTTTGATGGCCGTTTTTCCCTCAGCATGTGCCCCCGGGGAATTCCATAAACAGGGGACAGAAAAGGAAAGTCATTTGAGCAGACTTTCTTTTATTACTCCCTTAGCTTGCGTGAGGATGTGGCAACAGACCCGATCAAACGAAGGGGAAATTGACTCTCAGCGTTTTAATATTATTTCATTAAGCCTTAACGATAATTACTCACGCTCCCACTGAGTCGGCAGCCATGCAAGGGAGAGATGGGAAGAGAGAGAGAGAGAGAGAGAGAGAGAGAGAGAGAGAGGATAAAAGAGCTTGATGTCTATGAATCATGGTGAAATATGAGTGGATGTGTTAATGAGAGATGGAGGAGGTCGGCTAAAATGGAAGGTAGATTACGTGTCATGTTTAATTCCAGCCCTGTGTTGACAAACAAACAAATCAACAGCGAGCCTTATTTTTTATTTTTTTCTCAATTTATTCCAACCCCCGCTTTCTGCGTTTTAAAACTGTCAACAAAACGGCGCGCGAGTGAAGATCTCTCTGCAGGTCTTCCAAGGTTAAAGATCCGCTGCTAAACGTGGCCTGAACAGTAGCAGCATGTGGCCATATAAGTCTGGACAAGAAGAAAGGCATTAAAATCAGACCTGGAAGAGTCACTGGTCAACAGCAAATGACGTAGTGAGAGCAGCTGGAAACACAAGTCCAGTAGCCCCCTCTTGTTTCAGCCTTAAGGTCAGAACTGATCAACACTATTATATAATAACAGCAGCTTGTCATACTGTACTACTACTAGAACTACAGCAACCATGATTTATTCAGGCTTTTTGTGTATTTGCCTGTTTTATGATGTCAATTCAGTGCGCAAAATTCTCCTTAACAACCTCATAATTTAGAGGATCCAGTGACATTCAGTGAAAAAATGTATGTAGGATAAAATGTATTGAGTTGGGAACACTTCCAATAACCACAAGGCAGGATAGCAGCAATTTTTTAATCTTCTGGGGCCCACAAATCAAATTAGATATTCTGCGTATCGCTGCTGTCTGAACGAAACCTTGTACCTCAATTTTAGTTTTTCAGTTTTGATATAGTTTGGAAATGCCTATTGGTCTTTACATTGCGTGTAAATTTTATGGTGAATGGACCAAAAGAAATGGCCCAAAATGACTTGGAAAAAAAGTCTGGCTCCATTGATTTACATTAAAAGTAAAGCAGGTTTTTTGCATCTCCTGTAAAGCTACCATTTTGGAGATACAAGGTTTTGTTCCATCATCAGTGATATGTTTATCTTTGTGATAATAGAAATACAGTTCAAACATTTCCCGAATCAGTCGCACTTTCCATGTCATCTTTTTGTGAGCTCATACGTGACTCACATCTGGAGTTATGAGGCTGTGAAGAGGGGGTTAGATACAAGTCATCTACCTCTCATCGTGTGTGATTGGTGGATTCATGCATGTCTAGTTTTGGACACTTTACTTATGGACACTCAGGAAATCACTATGGGCTGCCCCTTCATATCGAAACCCCTTTACTCATCATTCAGTCCACATCAGAGACACGTAAAACGGCATTCACAGCTGCTGAAGTTGCAGAAAGCTTTGAAAGATCTATGATTAGATATCAACATTCTCAGACAGTGTCTGCCTCTAAATATCCACAGCTTGACAAACTAAGTGCTCTACATGTTGTTGTCATTGAGTGTATATACTTTTAAAGCTGTCATGGTCCAAAGTGTCCATCACCCTCTTTTTATGAACTTATCACCTGTGGTATGCATAATGTATTATGTAGGCCTGATTCATAGAAAATGACTCAGGACTTCATAAAGCATTATGCATAACCAATAATCACAGACATGCACTAGACACACTTGATTGCAGTGTTTAATAAAGAAACCTCCTCTTTATAAATTGCCTATGTTCTATGTCTTATTCTGTTGTGCCATGCATTCATTTTCACTTACTGGGATTAGTACTACTCACCGCTGTGCCACTGGCTTTTGAATACTGGAAATGGGGAAACTTAATAACTTACTATTACATACTCGGGTGCATCTAACTTTGATTTGATGTATAGCCGGAAGTGTTTCAAAATTTTGGTGGCCTCTCAGCCCCCTGTGGACCCCCCCCCCAAAAATGAAATCAACTAAACTATCAGCTTGCAGTAGGAAACATTTCTGGATTGACCATTCACCTAGCCAGTCAGATCACAGTAGGGAAACTCAGACTGCCTGAGTGAAAAATTCAACTGGCCAATCAGATTACAGGAGAGAAATTATTTCAACCAGCCACTTAGAGTGTAGAAAGGGAAATTCAATAAGCCAATCAGATTTAAGCAGGAAAAATTGAATTGGAGAAACAGTTTGCAGGAGGTGCATTCAATTAGCCAATCAGATTGTGAAAAGAAAAACTAGCCAATGAAAATTTCAACTGGCAATTTATAGTGTAAATCAGCCTTTTCAGCTTATAAACATTACATAAGTCTATTGATGGATGCAAAATGTTTGAATGTTTAACAAACGTGGCACAACGGTTTCCAACTAAGGAGTTTTTCCCATGTGTTCATAGTATGGAGGAAACTGCGACCGTAGGGAGAAGAGAACTCTGGGATCTTGCGCTGGAATTGTTCATCGTCACTGGCTGCTAAAGGTAGAGACCCTATGTCAACATCAGTGACACTTCATCCACTAAGAAAAGCCTCTGTGAAATTGGACAGTATTCCGAAGCTGAACTTTGCTGGCCCCTAAGGCTGGGGGTCCCAACAATTGCTTGGTCTGCTAGCCCTCTAGCTTTGTATATGAGCAGTTTACAGCGTGGAAAATCAAGCAATAAATGTTTATTAACTGTGAGGGCGGCTTTAGATTTGAAATGTAAATGTATTTTGATGAGTCAGATACATCTAAGCGGCGAAAATGTGCTGACGGATTTCTCTGTTTATTGCTGGGAGGATCTGCCATACGCTGCTTCCCAATATTTTTACATTTATTACAGCATTTACTCACTTGCCTGGCACAATCCAGCCTCTATTTACCACTAACTCCCCCCGGCACCTGTCCAGTGATGATCACAGACATGCAGCAAGCTCAGCTACTCGGCTGTGCATGGATTCCAGCTCAGTAAGTCATATCTAGGTAAGCAGCAACTAACTGCACTCCTATCCTATATATCCTATAGATATTCCTATCTTTCTCTTTTTGTCTCTCTGTCTACAGTGAGCTGGTTTTATCTCTTAGCTGGGATCTGTGATCAGCCCTGCTCCTCCACACTGTCACCAGTGGAAATGTCCACTGGTTTAATGTGAAGCAGAGTGTTAATGTGGAGTCTGTGGAGCGCAGAGTGGAGGTAAGTGTGAGCAGCAATCAGATTAACTCAATTAACTCATTCACTCACTCGTTCATTTGCTTACTGGTTCATTCTCTCATTCATCTAATGACTCACTCGCCACTTCAGAAGCTCATTTATTAGTTCACTCACCCATCAAAATATACACTAGTTCATTCACTCTTTTACTTCTTCATTCATTCATCCACCTTTTCACTCACTCATTTGTGCATCTATTTATTTCATTGCTTACTCACTCACTAACTCTGTCACCCAGTTACTTATTCATTCACTCACCTATTCATTCACGTATTCACCCTTTCATTTATAGCCATTGATTTTCACCCTCACTAGTTACTCACTCATTCACTCACCTATTCATTCACTCACCCCTTCACTCAATAATTTTTTCTCTCCCTAAGTTACTCAGTAACCTATTAATTCACTCATTCATTCATTAATTTACTCAGTCATTAATGCACTCTCACCCAATCGCTCACTCACCCATTCACAAACTCATTCATTTCATCCAACTATTGGCTTGCTCACGTATTCATTCACTTACTCACTTCCTCATGCTCTCACTCATTTATTCCTTCTCTGTCACTCACCCACCCATTCACTCACTCATTCACTCATTCCTTCACTCTTTCCCCCCAGCTATCTACTCGTTCACTCATTTATTAACCCAGGTACTCACCCACCCACCCTTTCACACATTTGTTCTTTCTCTAACTCACCCATTCACTTATTCTTTCACTCTAAATATTTACTCACTCATTCACTTGTTCATTTATTCACTCCCTCAGGTACCCGGCTACCTGTTTATTCATTCATTTTTTCAGTCATTAACTTGCACAACTGCTCACTCTTACAATCATTCCCTCACCCATTCACTCACATATTCACTCCCTCATCCACCCATTCCGTCACTTAATTTACCCTCTTTTACATTCACTACTCACTCATCCATTCACTGACACTCATTTATTTGTTCATCCATTCACTCACTTATTCCTTCTCTTGCTCATCTATTCACTCACGTTTATTTCATTCACTCCCTCATCCATTTACTCCCTTTACTACCTTCATCCCTTTATTCACTCATTACTTCATTTTCTCTCTCATGTCCTCCCTCTTCCATTCGTTCACGTCCTTTTCATTCCCTCCGTTCAGTTTTAGCTGTGAACTCATCACAGCCTGCTGCTCTACGACACAGCGGTCAGCACAGTGACCGTCACTGTGGAGAACTGCTGCTAAGCATTCTGCTCCTCATCCTGTGAGATCCTCCCACACGCGAGAGCTTGCAAATTAAATGGCCTCATGCAGAATATCTGCTAAATATCCCCACACACACACACACACACACACACACACACACTCCCATCATCGGAGACCAGAACACACACCAAACACTGAGCTCAGGCCAACCGGCATGTAGAGCCACAGTGTTACTCAGTGTGCCGACTGAGAGTCCGGCACAAAAAGGCTACTTCCTCTCTGCCAGTTCTGAACCAGACTGCACACACACCACCAAGATCATTTCACAGCTTCAGCTGAACAGACGCTTCTCCTCTTCCTGTCTGCTTTTCAAACCTTTTGCGTATTAAACTCGCTTTTGTATTTTCTGTTTGGTATCACCCAAAGATACAGTTAGGCTAAGCAGGCTCATAAACTAATGTTGACTTTCTGTAGCTAGCAGTGGTTGCTAGGCCTTCAGACTGGGCCATAAATCATTTCTGCTGGCGCCCCTATGGGATTCTAGTGAGCACTAGGCTAACATCAGTTCAGTTAACCTTTTTGTCTGAAAAGATTTTTGTCAAAAACATTTGAAGCTTGTAAAAGACATTTCAAATTATAGCACACAGAGCAACACATGTTATGCAGTTTTACAGCTGCCACTGTTTCCCTTTCCAATATCTCACTGAAACCTGGTTAGACGGCAGCTCGTATTCACAGTCAGTCACATATCTAGAACTTCTGCATGGTTAGATTGACCAAAATTAGTCCCACAGAAATCAAAACACGATTAGTTGATGCACCGTCAATTCCTAATTATTTTGATAGTTATGCTGACATGTTGAGGAAGCAATGCTACGCTATAGAACTACAGAACAGTACATACTACATACGCTATATTTCCAAAAGTATTCGCCCGTCTGGCTTCACACGCATATGAACTTGAGTTACATCCCATTCCTAATCCACAGGGTTTAATATGATGTCAGCACACCCTTTGCAGCTACAAGAGCTTCAACTTTTCTGTGAAGGCTTTCCACAAGGGTTGGGAGTGTGTTTATGGGAATTTTTGACCGTTCTTCCAGTAGCGTAATATGAGGTCAGACAATGATGTTGGAAGAGAAGGTCTGGCTCACAGTCTCCACTCTAATTCATCCCAAAGGTGTTCTGTCAGGTTGAGGTCAGGACTCTGTGCAGGCCAGTCAAGTTCTTCCACACCAAACTCGCTCATCCGTGTCTTTATGGACCTGCTTTGTGCACTGGTGCGCAGTCATGTTGGAACAGGAAGGGGTCTCCAAACTGTTCCCACAAATTCGGGAAAATTAAATTGTCCAAAATCTCTTGGTGCTGAAGCATTAAGAGTTCCTTTCACTGGAACTAAGGGGCCGAACCCAACTACTGAAAAACAACCCCACACCATAATCCCCCCTCCACCAAACTTTACACTGCACAATGTCAGACAACAGTCAACAGTCAGACAAGTACCGTCTCCTGGCAACTGTCAAACCCAGACTCATCCATCGGATTGCCAGATGGAGAAGCGTGATTAGTCACTCCAGAGAACACGTCTCCACTGCTCTAGTGTCCAGTGGCGGCGCTTTACTCCACTGCATTCGACCCTTTGCCTTGTGCTTGGTGATGTAAGGCTTGGATGCAGCTTTATCTGCAGTGATTGTGATGAGGTCTGTAGTGACTGACTCTGCAGAAAGTTGGTGACCTCTGCACACTATGCCCCTCAGCATCCGCTGACCCCACTCTGTAATTTTACATGGCTGACCGTTTCGTGGCTGAGTTGCTGTCGTTCCCAATCGCTTCCACTTTGTTATAATCCCACCGACAGTTGACTGTGGAATATTTAGCAGTGAGGAAATTTCACAACTGGACTTGCTGCACAGGTGGCGTCCGATCACGGCACCACGCTGGAATTCACTGAGCTCCTGAGAGCGACCCATTCTTTCACTAATGTCTGTAGAAGCAGTCTGCAGGCCTAGGGGCTCGGCTTTATACACCTGTGGACATGGAAGTGATTGGAACACCTGAATTCAGTGATTTGGATGGGTGAGTGAAAACCTTTGGCAATATAATGTACATATTACATAAAACACACCAGATAACATTAATGCTAGTTTTTTCTCTAATGCCCCTTTAAGTGACCTCATGCAAAGCTTTCCACCTCATGCATCCTCATTCCTGGAGACCAACTAGCACAGGACCAAACTCTGGGTTCAGACTAACTGTTTAGTGCATAGTGCCACAGTCTGACTCACTACACACTTCACGGCTTTAATCATCCAACAGATAAAACAGTGGTGATTATTCAGTCCCAGAGCTAGCACTGATAATACAGTGTAGCACTCTCCTGAACAGACTGCAAACGTCTGCCTGTGGGAGATGTGGTAGATTTGGAGTTTCGACTGTGACCGCTGAATGCTGTTCCGAAGCTTAATGTGGGTTTTTGCGGACTGTTGTACCCTGAGAGGATATTTGCCCAACTTTTCTCAAAACATATGTAGTCTGTACTCAGACACAGCCTCTGTTGTGCCTGTGGGCAACTTGATTTGAATGTGAACTTCTCATAATTGCACACAGCAAGATCTGTGCTGCCCAGATTCACTTGCGCTAAACGGAGGAGATTCTGGGAGATTTGTTCCATTCCGTTTCAAGCGAAGCGTGCAAATCGAAGCATAGCGCCGCAGGTGTGTGTGCGTCTGCACGGAGTGTGTTTTGCTTGGAGGATAAGAAATAGTTTGGAAAGACAAACTGAGAAATTGTCTCCGTTAACGTCCCCAAGGGCAGGAGATGGGTTTGGAAATCCTCTTTCAGTTCTGCGGCGCTGTTAAGAGAAAAGAATGACAACAGCGACGGAAACAGTGCAATCCTGCAAGCACTCAGGGTTCAGACTGAGGGCGCATTGAGATTCAGCATTCATTCACAAATGGAGAGATGTGCAGTGTTTGGCATGCAGATAAACCAGAGAGCAGGGAGGCATTTCAGGTTGAGGATGCTGAAATTGTTAGCGGCGCGTATGTGCGCGTTTACATGCCCTTAATAATCAGAATCATCAGATTTCTGCAGGTATCCGATTGTATAAATGATCGTGTAAACAGCATACTCTGATTTCTCAGACTAGAGTAAGGACTAGAAATCTAATACAGCTGATAAAGGGAGCTGGATTTTAGCGTAGTGATTGGGATTTCTCCGGGCATGTATCTTTGTATATATCTCTGTATAATCTTTCATTTACATTTATGGCATTTGGCAGACGCTCTTATCCAGAGCGACTTACAGTTTGATCCTTTTACACAGGTAGTGTTAGGAGTCTTGCCCAAGGACTCTTATTGGTATAGTGTAGGGTGGTTACCCAGTTGGGGATTGAACCCCAGTCTACAGCGTAGAAAGCAGAGGTGTTAACCACTACACTAACCAACCACTACACTAACAAGCAGCATTTAACAAAACCCCACGAGACGGCAACTACATGCTGGACAAAATAAAGGATAGGAATATTCTTCACCTTCTAGATGACGTATGTTTGTATTTTCAGGTAATGTGGCGATGTTTAAAGAAAAAAACGTGGCATGACAGTGAGTTTTACGTCATGTTTACATCATGTCTTTTTCTGTGGGTTCACTGGCCGCTTGCCAAGCAGAAGTGCGGGTGCCTTACTCATGTCGACCCAGAGATTTCCCATTATCAGATTACCAAATTATATGTAAATGTGTTGAACGAATTTCTGTCAAAATCTGATCCAAAAATCTTTGGATTATTAAGTGCATGTAAACACACTCAGAGATATCAAATGCTTTGCCAAATCATTTAGTTTATGTTCTTTAGGCTCTTTAGACACTGGAGAAAAAGTATTTTTTACTGTCAAAGTATGTAAAATGTAATGGTCAATACCAATTCTTGACAAAAAAGGTTTATATGCACTTGATTTCTGCAGTTATCCGATTATTCAGGTGGTCATGTAAACAGAAATCTAAGAAATCTCATAAATTTTTCCACATACTCAGTTATCAGATTATCTAGCACACAGAGTTCAGACGAGTGCAGATCTTGATAAATGGTAGATTTAATATTAACCAGAGGAAAAACCAAAATCGTAGTCACAAAACAGTCCAGAGAGTCAAAACACGGAGCAATCAAGACAGGCGACAGTACAAAAGGGGCAAGGCAGTGGTCAAAATACACAAGAAGGCAAACATGAAGAAACGCTCAGTAGCTCACAAGGATACAATACTTCACAACCCTACAGTACTAAGCCCGGGCTTAAATGCTATCTACCACAGGTGTTCTAATTTAGTACTCAGGTGATCGTGAACACTGATAGGTGGATTGAACAGAGTCCTTGGTCACGTGTGTTCCCTGTGACTCCTGGGAAATGGAGTCCATGTCGGATTCCGGTTGTGACTAAGCGGTCACGTGATCTCCCAAGGCCTGCTGGGAATTGAAGTCCGTGGAATGCGTGACACTGCATATTAAGCTGCTAGGAAGCAATGAGGGGCCTCCTGTTAGGGGACTAACAATTAACACCTCTTCACCAAGACGGCCATCCTGAGATAAAATGGACAAGACTTCAGCTCTATTCATATCAAACAATCCTGTACAACTGCCATAATAAAAATAGCACTATTAAACACTATTAAAACACTTTCATAAATGCATTGTATATATATATATATATATATATATATATATATATATATATATATATATATATATATATATATATGTGTGCTTTCTCTCCTGGAAATGAGAATCCTTTCCATTGACTTTAACAAAAATGCGAAGTGTAAATGAGGGACCTCCTGTGCAACAGGTGGAAATAGCATTTTATAGCTACTGTGAAAAGTGTTTGAAAGTAGTGAAAATAGCTCATTAAAGGAAAAATATCAGACGGTACTTTTGTATTGGCTGATATTCAGGGTTTCAACAGTGGTATCAGAAAAGAAACAATAATATCTCTAATGACTCATATTTACCAGTAGATTTTGCTATTATTGCATTAGCAATCTGCTCGCAGGGCCTGGACTGCAGCCTGTAAGACCCACTGAGCTTCAAAAATGTGATGCATGAATAAGAGTGAGAAAGGTGAGAGAGAGAGAGCGAGAAAGACCAGAGGAATAAGCAAAAGCGCAAAATAGAGAGATCATTTCAGTTTTATATTGTGTGTGTGTGTGTGTGCGTGTGTGTGTGTGTGTGTGTGTGTGTGTGTGTGTGTGTGTGTGTGTGTGTGTGTGTGTGTGTGTGTGTGCATGTGTGAGAGTGTTTGAGAAAAAGAGAGAGATTTGACAGCCTGATGCAATAGCCCAAGTAGAGCAGCACTTTGTCTTCTTGACGAATGGACGTTCTGCTCAGCGGCCCGTGGGCTAATAGACCCCGTCCAAGATTTATGGGAAATTTCACCACAACAGAACAAATGAAGCAGAACGAGCGGCCCAAAATAGCAACTATCAGACTGGCGAGGGACAAAAACATATGAAAATTCAGCCAAATTATGTCTGTTTTGCCTCACCTCTGGCAGGTTGGCTCACACAGGTCATAGTGACACGACTTTGCTTTAATAAATCAGTATCAATAACTCATATTACTGTAACTGGCCTTTAAATCCGGTAAGTCTGTGGTCAGACTTACATCTGCCAGTATTAACCATAAAACAGAGCCTGAGATAACACAGCTCTCTCTCTCACTTTCCTCTCTCTCTCTTTTTTCTTTCTTTTTACGGCTAATCCTCAGCTCACTGTGTGAATAATCATATTTGAAATGGGTCATGTTTTACAAGATGATACTGAGGCCATACAGGGAGAATTACAGGCTTAATGTAATGTTAAATTGACTCCATTGTGGGTGCGGGACATTCGCCCGTAGCGCTCGGCTCTGCTCTGATTTAACTCAGAGCACAGTAATCAGCGCTTAATGATGACTGCACTGGCTTATCTATATGACGGTTATTGCTTTACATATGCACAGAGTGACATAGTTAGATTCCTATGAGCTTCAGTGCAAAGAAATGAATGGACTCATATTATAATCATCAGTGAATAACAACATTGTTTGTTTACTTGCTATATCTTAGCTACCCATAAGTCACTGGTAAAAATATCTAACTAGTGGTCCAATAAAAGAAATGATTGAGATTTATGATTAAATCGAACAATTACTGGGCCGTCTGGTCACTCAGAAGCAACAGCTAGCCTAAAGCTAACGTGGTTGGATAGCTATGCTAGCTAGCTAGCTAATTATGCCAACTGAACCGCAGAAACTGAGGCGTTTATATTCAGCGATTCTACACGTTTCAGTTACTATAGGAATTACTGTCTGCCCTGCAATGGACTGGTGACCTATCCAGGGTGTATCCTGCTGTATCCTGATGATAGCTGGGATAGGCTCTAGCACCCCCCCACGATCCACAAGGAGAAGCGGTTTAGAAGATGTGTGTGTGTGTGTGTGTGTGTGTGTGTAGGAATTTCTACAGGTTTCCTAAAAGAATCTTCCCATATCATAGTTGACTAGCAGGAGGATAGCGGGCC
This sequence comes from Pygocentrus nattereri, assembly GCF_015220715.1. Classification (NCBI taxonomy): domain Eukaryota; kingdom Metazoa; phylum Chordata; class Actinopteri; order Characiformes; family Serrasalmidae; genus Pygocentrus; species Pygocentrus nattereri. Next base: position 11,561,234 of record NC_051219.1, on the reverse strand, counting down.
ACTGTTGATCGGCATTTTCCTGATGGCCCACGGCCCACGGCCCACGGCCCACGGCACACAGCCCACAGCAAAGAATTAGACGAAATACCACCATTCAGCACTCATTCTCCACTCACAGTCCAATTTACTCATTTTCTCTTCATTTCTTTCTTTCATTATTCATTTCATTGTTCAGAAAGTTGAGTAAATCATTTTAATAGCAACATCATAAATAAAGCCAGTTATGCAGCTGTAACCAGTCTAGCACAGTGTCTGCAACAGTATTTTCAACCAAATCATTTAACATTAGGCTTACTTATTATGTTTTCTTTCTATTCTTTACCTTTGATCTATTTGTCTTTGCATTTAAAATCTGTTTGGGGAAAATTAAAAACTGGTTAGACCTTTTTTTTCAAGACAGTAGTTTAAAGGGTGGACCAGCAGTGCCATACAGTCAGCATACTTGCTGTCTGGAATACTGTACTATAGTAGCGTGCAAATGTCAGCAACAACCCTTCATGTACAACCCCAATTCCAATGAAGTTGGGACGTTGTGTAAAACCTATAAACAGAATACGGTGATTTGCAAATCCTTTTCAGCCTATATTCAACTGAACACACTACAAAGACAAGATATTTAATGTTTAAACGGATAAACTTTATTGTTTTTTGCAAATATTCACTCATTTTGAATTTGATGCCTGCAACACGTTCCAAAGAAGTTGGGACAGGGGCATGTTTACCACTGTGTTACATCACCTTTCCTTTAACAACACTCAATAAGCATTTGGGAACTGAGGGCACTAATTGTTGAAGCTTTGTAGGTGGAATTCTTTCCCATTCTTGCTTGATGTACATCTTCAGTTGCTCAACTGTCCGGGGTCTCCGTTGTCGTATTTTTTGCTTCATAATGTACCAAACATTTTCAAAGGGAGACAGGTCTGGACTGCAGGCTGGCCAGTCTAGTACCCGCACTCTTTTACTACGAAGCCACGCTGTTGTAACACGTGCAGAATGTGGCTTGGCTTTGTCTTGCTGAAATAAGCAGGACGTCCCTGAAAAAGACGTTACCCCTGCCATGGGCACTAACACCCCCCACATCATCAGAGATGCTGGCTTTTGAACTTTGCGCTGATAACAATCCAGACAGTTCTTTTCCTCTTTGGCCTGGAGGACACGACGTCCATGATTTCCAAAAACAATTTAAAATGTGGACTCGTCAGACCACAGGACACTTTTCCACTTTGCGTCAGTCCATCTCAGATGAGCTCAGGCCCAGAGAAGCCGGCGGCGTTTCTGGGTGTTGTTGATATCTGGCTTTCGCTTTGCATAGCAGAGTTTTAACTTGCACTTGTAGATGGAGCGACGAACTGTGTTCACTGACAGTGGTTTTCTGAAGTGTTCCTGAGTCCGTGTGGGAATATCCATTACAGAATGATGTCAGTTTTTAATGCAGTGCTGCCTGAGGGATCGAAGGTCACGGGTATTCAGTGTTGGTTTTCTGCCTTGCCGCTTACTTGTAGAGATTTCTCCTCTTTTGATGATATTATGGACTGTAGATGATGAAATCCCTAAATTCCTTGCCATTGCACGTTGAGAAACGTTGTTCTTAAACTGTTGGACTATTTGCTCACGCAGTTGTTCACAAAGTGGTGAACCTCGCCCCGTCCTTGCTTGTGAATGACTGAGCCTTTCAGGGATTCTCCCTTTATACCCAATTATGACCCTCACCTGTTTCCAATTAACCTGTTCACCTGTGGAATGTTCCAACAGGTGTTTTTTGAGCATTCCTCAACTTTCCCAGACTTTTGTTGCCCCTGTCCCAACTTCTTTGGAACGTGTTGCAGGCATCAAATTCAAAATGAGTGAATATTTGCAAAAAACAATAAAGTTTATCCGTTTGAACATTAAATATCTTGTCTTTGTAGTGTATTCAGTTGAATATAGGTTGAAAAGGATTTGCAAATCACCGTATTCTGTTTTTATTTATGTTTTACACAACGTCCCAACTTCATTCGAATTGGGGTTGTACTTAATTGCTATTTAAAAGGGCCATTAAGTAATAAGTAGTTCTTAATTTTTTATGAGATATTTCTGGGCAGATTACACATTAAACAGTACACTTGCGCAAGGAGAGGGAAATAGTGAGAGAGAGGATCTCAGCAGGAACTATCAAAAAGAGAGAGTGACAGAGAGAGAGAGAGAGACGGAGAGAGAGCTCATTTGAAAGGGAATACCATCAGTTTTTAAAATGTTTGGTTTAATTCAGTGGTTGAGATTTAAACAAAGTCATTCAGAGTGGTCTGATGTGAAATGGCTTAATTGTAGAGAAACTTACTGTCTCAGATAGCTTTACAGTGCTGATAAGAACCAGGGGTCACAATGTCTACAACACAAATATAACCATTTTATTTACTATTCAAAATCACCAGTGGGCCTTTTATGGCGTAAAAATTATGGCATCATTTTTTTTCTTTTCTTTTCTTTTCTTTGGGGTGCTACCTTACCTCACATCAACCTGCATACCTCTCCACCATGAATTAATCTTAAAAAAGAGGCTGATTAGATGCTGATCTAGTCTAGTAAAAGGCTCATAGCATGGGTTACCAAATTCCCCCTCCTTTTTTAAATAAGAGTTTGATGTTGTATGTAAACATTGTTGAAGTTAAAAATATTGTTCACTCCCCAGTCCATACAGTCCAAAAACACACTTTTATTTCATAATGGCTGTGATGTCACAACCATGAACACATTTACCGCTGACCCCCTATTCAGCCTACAGAAACTCTGTCTGGTTGTGTTGTTACTGCACTGTATACAAGTGGTTGGTTAGTGTAGTGGTTAGCACCTCTGCCTTCTACACTGTACACTGGGGTTCAATCCCCACCTGGGCAAACACCCTACACTATACCAATAAGAGTCCTTTAGTAGTATGAGTGCTTAAAAAACAATCATTTACTAATAATGATATCTCCCCTCCTTCTTTTCTCTACAGAGGAACTAGACAGGGCTGTGGTCTTTCTCCATTTTTGTTCTCTCTTTGTATAGAGCCTTTAGCTACAGCCATCAGAAAATGTTCAGACACTGCATCCATAAAAATCAATAACACACACACACACATTTTCTAAGCCGCTTCTCCCTCAGGGTCACAGGGGGTGCTGGAGCCTATCTCAGCGGTCATTGGGCGGAAAGCAGGATACACCCTGGACAGGTCGCCAGTCCATCGCAGGACAAATCAATAACACTGTACGTGAAATTTCTTTGCACGCAGACGATGTGGTATTATTCATATCTAATCCGAGGACCTTGATGACTCCCTTGCTTGACTTAATTAATACATTTGGCTCCTTCTCAGGCTACAAAATAAACTGGGACAAAAGCGAATTGATGCCCCTCGGTAAAAAAAACTTTCAGACTTGCACCTGAAATTCAGACTTGCACCTGAAAATCTCACACATTTGGGCATTGAGGTAACAAAAACAGCAGAAAACCTGATTAGGGTGAACTGACAGAACAAAATGAAACAGCTGAAGGAGAACATAGAGGCTTGGAAAACTCTCCCTTTATCAAAGGTGGGCAGAATCAATGCCATTAAAATGGTCACCCTTCCTTGATTTCTTTATTTCAGTTTCAATCCGCAGGTGTGTTCATCCCACATAGTTACTTCAAACAACTGAACAGTGTCATTACTTCATTTATATGGAATTACAGAACTGCCAGAATCTCACAGAAGCATTTATCTAAACTAAAACCAGCAGGTGGTTTCGGTCTGTCTGATTTTGGGCTTTATTATTGGGCAGCCACTTTAAACATCCTCTCTTTAAGGCAAAAACATCCATCAGATCAAGAACGTGAAATTCCCTTTGGCTGTGCGTTGAACGCTCTGTGTGCCAAGACACCTCTCTATTAAGTTTACTTAACAGTCCGATTCAAAGGCAGAAATCTTTATACAGCAACAATTTCATGATCCATACCACCCTGAAAATTAATTAATGGAGACAAATTAAAACACACTTAAAAGCGCCCGATATGTACATAGATATTCCAATATGTATCATCCACGCCTTTCCAGCAGCTCTGAAGGATGCTGTCTTCTTGCAATGGAAAAACTGAGGTCTATAAACTATTGGAGATCTTTACATTAACTGTTTTGCTTCTTTCCAACAACTGCAAACTACATACAAACTTCCCTCTTCACATTTTTTCACGTATTTACAAATTCGGCATTTCACCAGAACACATTTAGCGGAATTTGAACCCAAACCGCTTCATTCACCTTCGGAGAAGATTCTTTTTATCTGTCCAAATACAAAAAGGAACGGTTTCTGCTTTTTATAACATCTTATGTGATCACATTACCATCCAGTTCAATTCTTTCAAACAAGCATGGAAGAACTTGGAATATAGATTACCCATGAACAATGGGAAGATGCTCTATGGAATATCAACAAATGTTCAATAAATACAAGACACATAAAATAATTCATAGACTTCACTATTTAAAGGCCATATTACATAAGATTTCCCCCATATGTAGTAAATGTAATATTGAAGAAGGAACATTGCTTCATCAATTTTTAGACTTCACAAGTTTTGGAAGTCTGTTTTTGACTTCTTTTCTGTTTGCCAGACCCCTTAGTTGCAATATTGGGAATAAGAGACTCCAATTTATGTCTGAATAAATTTCACAAACAAGCAATTTCTCTTGGTGTGCTTTTGGCAAATAGACTATTATTACAACAGTGGAAATCAGAAGCGGCACCATCATTTGAAGCATGGATCAGAGATTTTGCTAACATACTCCATTTGGAGCAGCTACAATACAGTCTAAACGATAGACCAGAGGTTTTTGCCAAAATATGGCAACCAATATTGGGCCATACAGAGGAAAGATAACTGATGTCCCCAGCTCTGCTTTCTGTTTTGTGTAACTCTATCCAAACAGTGCAACTTTAAGTGCTGTGTTTACTGCCATCGTATATAAAGAACGTTGCTGTGCAGGAGTCAGATTTTAGTTGAAGGCTTTTCCTATGTCTGTTACATTATCTGATTCATTTACTTATTTGTAGCCTTATTTTATTTATTTATTTATTTATTTTCTCCCCTTTGATATTTGTCTGTTTTGCTTTTTATATGCATCACAACCTGAGCTTAATTACAACATATACATAATCTCTTTGAGCTGTATTTGGAAAACACAATAAAAATATTTCATTTAAAATGAACTATGACTGTTTTTTGTTTACAATAAAATCACAGGTATGTGTGGACATCGGAGGGGGGGGGGGGTATTCATTCAGAATAGGGGCCTTATAACTTAGTGGCTGCATTCCAATACATTATATTCTTAAGGCTGTTCCCAGATAAGGAAGGAGAGAGAGAAAAGAGAGAGAGGTATATGTTATCCCCAGCTTTGCTTTATGGTTGAAATTGGTGGGTGTAATTCCTCAATGACCACAGACTGACCGGATTTGTTGACAAAGTGCAGAGAGAGGGCAGAGACAGAGGGAAAGATGAGAAGAAAAGGCAGATTTGTGGATTAGAATTGACGTCCTGTCACTTAAATGGCTAAACTGACCATAACCCCGGAGGGCATGATATAGGAGATTTCTCCAAAATAGCACACTCAAAACAAATACTGCCATCAATCCACAGCCACGCTTTCCACTAGTCACTTTCACTAGTCAGAAGAAGCTGTCAGGTGATATTTTGTGTGTGTGTGTGTGTGTGTGTGTGTGTGTGTGTGTGTGTGTGTTTTCATACATTTTCAGGACAAAAACGTTCTGACGCTCTGGAAACAAGATAAACGCTCCTGATTTTTTAAGATGCCTAAAACATTTGCAGCATGGTGTCACAGTTGGTAGTGCTGTCGCCTCACAGCAAGAAGGCTCTGTGTTCAATTCCCCAGCCGGGCAACCAGGGTCCTCTCTGTGTGGAGTTTGCATGGTCTGTGTGGGTTTCCTACCACAGTCTAAAGACATGCCGTCACCTAGACATGAATAATTGACCAAAAATGTGAATGTGTATGTATGTGATGGACTGATGACCTGTCCAGGGTGTTTCCTGCCTTCCACACAAAATCCCCTGAAATAGGCTCTAGTACGCCCATGACCCAGAAGGATAAGTAGCTTTGAAAATGTATTTATGTAAGTGTATTGAACATACACTATCTAAGTCCTAACTGGAGTGAATCATGGACCTTCTTTAAAACAAAATCCTGACAAAGCTGTGGATCACCACAAACACAACAGCCTTTCTATAAAGTCTGGGCCCTAACCTAAAAATCAGCTGTATCTGAGCAAATACACTAATGTCAAAAGTATTCGCTCATCTGCCTTCACACGCATATGAACTTGAGTGACATCCCATTCTTAATCCACAGGGTTTAATACGATGTTGGCCCACCCTCTGCAGCTATAACAGCGTCACCTCTTCTGGGAAGGCTTTCCACAAGGATTAGGAGTGTGTTTATGGGAGGTTTTGACCGTTCTTCCAGAAGCTCATTTGTGAGGTCAGACACTGATGTTAGATGAGAAGGCCTGGCTCACAGTCTCCGCTCTAAATCATCCCAAAGGTGTACTATCAGGTTGAGGTCTGAACTCTGTGCAGACCAGTCAAGTTCTTCCACACCAAACTCGCCAATCCGTGTCTTTATGGTCCTTGCTTTGTGCACTGGTGCGCAGTCATGTTGGAGCAGGAAGGGGCCGTCCCCAAACTGTTCCCACAAAGTCGGGAGCATGAAATTGTCTAAAATCTCTTGGTGCTGATGCTTTAAAACTTCCTTTCACTGGAACTAAGGCGCCGAGCCCAACTCCTGAAAATCAACCCCACACCATGATCCCCCCTCCACCAAACTTTACATTTGGCACAACGCAGTCAGACAAGTACCGTCTCCTGGCAACCGGCAAACCCAGACTTGTCCATTGGATTGCCAGATGGAGACATGTGATTCATCACTCCAGAGAACACGTCTCCACTGCTCTAGAGTCCAGTGGCGGCGCTTTACACCACTGCATTCGACACTTTGCATTGCACTTGGTGATGTAAGGCTTGGATGCAGCTGCTCAGCCATGGAAACTCATTCCATGAAGCTCTCTACACTGTTCTTAGGCTAATCTGAAGGCCCCATGAAGTTTGGAGGTGTGTAGTGATTGACTCTGCTGAAAGTTGATGACCTCTGCGCACTATGCTCCTCAGCATCTGCTGACCTCACTCGGTCATTTTATGTGGTCGACCACTTCGTGGCTGAGTTGCTGTCATTCCCAATCACATCCACTTTTGACTGTGGAATATTTAGTAGAGGAAATTTCATGACTGGACTTGTTGCACAGGTGGCATCCTATCACAGTACCATGCTGGAATTCACTGAGCTCCTGAGAGCGACCCATTCTTTCACAAATGTCTGTAGAAGCAGTCTGCAGGCCTAGGTGCTTGGTTTTATACACCTGTGGCCATGGAAGCGATTGTAACACCTCAATTCAATGATTTGAATGTGTGACTGAATGCTTTTGGAAATAAGTGAATAAATAATAATGTATCTATAGGTTTAAGTCTTTATATACTCTATATGTAACGCATATGGAACATACTGTATGTTTGACTTCATGTCCTGAAATTGTATAAAACCAAGTGTGTGTGTAGGGGAGGGCAAATAAGGGGTGAACAGAGGCTGCTACTCTGAACTGTCTAGTATTTTAAATGAATCTGCAGTTCATTTTCTGTTCATGACTTCTCAATAACTTCCTTTTTTCATCAAAGAAACACAACACAGAGCTTATTTTTCCTTCTCTATCACACACATACACACACGTGAAGAGCTCTTTCTTCGAGCTGTTTCAGGCATCAACACCTGTGACAGGTCACTTATTCCAAATAACGTCTCTTTCTTATTCAGCACACTCGCTCTCTCTCCACATCCACCCACAATCTACTCCACAAGGCCTCATGCAGTTAAGAGGTTTCCTTTTCTCTCCCACTGAGCAGAGCGGCCTTTGAAGAATAGCGCCGAGAAATGAACCCTGAGCCTTGGCAGGAAACTTTGCCTTTAAGAAAAGTAGCAGCGTTGCTTTACAGTCGTACAGCCTCAGCTGCTCCAGATAAAGAAAATAAAGACGTGCTCGGCTCAAAGCAACAAAGGAAGCGGGATAAAAATGGCAGCAGGACAAAAAGTAAACAGACTTGAAATGAATCAGGCCTTTAAAAAACAGTCCAATTCTGGCTAGTGAGGACGGACAGAGAGAGGGAAATGATGGCTTAGGGCTTTGTGTTAGCTGAAGCATAGAGAGGGAGAAGGGAAAACGGACCGGGAGTGTTTACACACACAAAAGAAGTGGCTTCTCCTTTCTGGATTTAAAATGTTGTTTGTGTTTACTGCAGAGGAGGAGCTCTTCACAGCACGCTCCCGATAGGAGGACAGGAGGTGAGATAAAAAGACGCAGACGTATTTCACTCTAGGTAAAAGAGGAGAGACATCCAAGTTAGGCAGCACCAATAAGTGATTTAGTTTGAAGTGGTTTAGTGGCAGCTGAGGACAGAGACAAATACAGTAGCAGTACAACCTCAATTCCAAAAAAGTTGGGACGGTATGTGAAACAAAAAGCAGTGATTAGTAAATTCTGGGGGCAGTCGTGGGCTGGAGGTTGGGGAACCAGCCCTGTGACCAGAAGGTTGCTGGTTTGATCCCCTCGGCTGACAGTCCATGACTGAATTGTCCTTGAGCAAGACACCTGACCCCTAATTGCTCCCCTGGTGCCGTGAATAGGGCTGCCTACTGCTCTGGGCAAGTGTGCTCACTGCCCCCTAGTGTGTGTGTTCACTAGTGTGCATGTATGTGGGTGTTTCACTGCACGGATGGGTTAAATGCAGAGGTCTAATTTCACAGTGTGAAAAACACAGAGACAAATGGTTGTAAATGCTATTCTTCTGTTTGACGTGTAATATCTGGTGTTTTACCTTATGATTTTTGTAAATATACACTCATTCCAAATTTGATGCCTGCAAATCATTCAGAAAAACTTGAGACAGGAGCATGTTTAACACTGTGTTACATCACCTTTCCTTTTAACAGCATTTAATAATTGTTTGGGGACTGAAGACACAAACTGATCCAGTCTTGAAAGCAGATTTTTTTTTTGCCATAAAATTCTTCAGCTGTGCGACCATACAAGGCCTTCATTGTCATATTCTGAGCTTAATAAAACACGTTTTTAATTAAGAGACATTTCTGAACAGGCCAGCCGGTCCAGGCCAGCCCCTGTACTATATGCATACTGCTGTAATGTGGAAAATGTGGCTTGGTGTTGTCATATTATAAAAAGCATGAAAATCAGAAAAGATCTCATGAGGAGGCAGCATATATTACCCCAAAATGTGTATACTGTTAAGGGTGCTTTCACACATATGCAAGTTAATAACTAACACCCCCCCACCATACCATGACAGACTCTGACTTTCAAACTTTATGCTGGTAACTATCTGGACAGTCCTTTTCTTCTTGGAGAACACAATAAATATATAAATAACCTGGAAAGTGGCCTTGTCACACCACTGCACACATTTTCCCATTTCAGATGAGCTCAAGCCCAGAAAAGTTGCCAGTGCTTCTGGTTGACATACAGCTTCCATTGTGCATGGGACAGTCTCCACTTGCATTTGTGGATGCAGCAACATACTGTGTTCGTTAGAAATAGTCCTGAATTATTCCCGAATCCATGTAGTAATAGCCATTGCAGAAGCACACTGGTTTTTAATGCCCTACTGTCTGAGATCGAAGGTCTCATGCATTCAGTTGTGTTTTTCAGCCTTTCCCTTTACGTGTAGCATTGCACTGCTGTGTCTGATCCACTCATATCCGTGTAACACACTAACATGGCACCACCATGTCAGTAGTGCTGAGAAGGATCCACCACCCAAATAATACCTGCTCTGTGGCGGTCCTGTGGGGGTCATCACTAAAGAAAAAGATGAAGGTGCTAACAAAGGATGCCAAGAAGCAGATGGACTACAGTTGTAGCTGATAAAATGGATAATGAGTGTAGATAAAAGAGTGTGGCTTGATGTTACAGCTGATCCGTGCATATCAATGTATACAACTGACAAATTGTAAACTGTTCCTCAAAACATTTGCTTTCAAAGCAACATTCCGTGATGAATACAGGAGTCTCTCATCTCCACAAACACACTTTTCCAGCTATAGATCATGATATTCAGCTGAGAAATATTGGACATCGGTTTTAATTCGTGCTTTACTCAGGCTGGATCACAGAAGTCTGCTGCACCTTGACCTGCAAGTTAAACCTTTACATCTCAGTTGTCAAGAGGACATGACATTTTAACACAAAAACAAAGGGTGTTGCTCTATTGATTTATGGGGGAAAAACATTGTGAATTTGCAGTAGAAGATGGGGTTTTGTTTAGACAGCTCTGTCATCTCTTTTCCACTTGACAAGTGCAGCTAGTGTTGCATAAGCTTCCTTTCTCTGAACAGCTCTAGTACAGCTTCATATTCCAGCCTTACCTTGAAAAAACTGGAAAAACTTCTCGCCGCCTTTTCTGAAACCTGATTTGCGTTTTTCAGCATCATCTGTATTTGAATTAAAAACTCTTTTTCTTTACTGATATTGTACTGTATTGTAATTGTATTTATGTAAAATTAGTTTTTACGGATGATTAATAAATGGAGCATTTTGTTTACAAATGTTTCATGGGCCGTTGTATTTTCTGGGCCCTTGGAATCATCCTAATCGTCCGCCTTCTCACACCACTCCTGCACCTGTGTCACGCCACTCACAGCACAAGGGGAGGAGAAGACAACAAGGGGCAGCTTATTCAGAGCACACTCGCCCTCAGCTATGTAAGCCTCGGTGAACTAATTAGCCATATTACAGATATTAATGCAGCTCGGTGAGCTCTTTAAAATTTAAATAATGGAAAACTGAACAACAAATCAACAAATTTCCATTCCAGAGGAGCTGATGGCCCTGTTGCTACAGATAGGTACTTTTTATGCCTAGTTTTACATTACAGCTGCATGTTTTGATGTAATATTATTGCAGAAATATTACAGTACAGACGAGACACCATGTCTGATACAGCATAATCTGCTGGGATGCTGTATAAAACTGCAAACCACATCTAAAGTATCACCCTGTCTTGAATACAGTACATTACTGTAAAAAATCACAGAAATTCTTTCGTGTAGGTGTATTCATTTCTTCCCAAAGACAAAGATTTAAAAATATATATTTCTGAAATGTCCCCCGACAAGCAGTTGGGCAGTAGTGCTCTGTATATGTGTATGTATGCATTCAGTCGTTTTGGAGAAGCATCTCAGGTGGCTCCTCATGAAGCTGCAGGATTGCCAGGAGTGTGTAAATCAGCAGATGAGTGACTCCGTATGTGTTGCTCTTAACATGATTACATATTCAGTGTGGTGTAACCAATGTCTTATCTGGCCAATAAAACTGACCAATCTGGAATCTGATCCCATCATTTTGCAACCAGCTCACCAGTTCTGAGCTCCTTCTTGCCCGCTAACACGATATACCACCCACGTTTTCTTTCCTCGACTACACACTCAAGAGATATTCCACCTTCTTGAAGCGTTTCAGCACCGAGTTTCCATCCATATACTCGAAGGTCAAGGTGTTTTGATAGCTATTGCTTAGCTGCGGCTCTCCGAGAGCAGGCTGGGCTGAGGCGGAGGGGACATAAATGAGCTAAATATAGCTGCTACGTTGAATATTCAAAAATGAGTTAAGGGGATATTAAATCTAGAAAGCGGTGGACGTTATAACGATAACTGCTACATTAGCAGTCGAGCCGGCAAAAGCTTCAAGGTGCCTTTAGAAAATGGACATCTTGTCGGGAAGAATGGAGGAACAATAATAAAGGCGAAAGTGCAAGTGAGTGAGGACCTTTCCAAGAAAGATGATGGAGTAATAAATGCTAGAGCTGAGTAATACATGAACAGGAGATGAGATATATATGGCTCACATTATTGCTTTCTCAGTCTGTTTTTCCGGCCTTAACTATTATGTATTTTTTATACAGGCGGCATAATTTACTTTGGTCTTTTAAGCTGAATGTCTGAATTTATCAAACTTTCCGAAGGGTGCTGATGAGGGGGTTCATTTTGAGTGCCAGTAGGGACAACAAACCAAGCCTTAAGCTACAACTCTGGCGTGATGGAGGCAGACGAGTAGCCAAGGGGTGATTGGGGTGGCCAGTGCCATCCTGCAATGAAGCATGACCGCCCTTCTGACCACCCCTGTTATGGAAAGTGAGACAGTCAGCCACATTACGTAGCAGGGTATTCAGAGGTAAGATGTCCACTATAATCGTTAATCATGCTAACCTATTACTTTTTTCTCCCAGTTGAATAAATGCATGTGTTGTAGGTACAGCGCTGTCTAGCTGGCTGTCCAAACATCAGACTCACATACAGTATATTCTGTAATGAATGCAATCTAAATGAATAACTTCCATGACCTGCCTACAAATGTTTTTCTTAACGCTGTGCAGTGAAAAAACCAATGCATTGATCTTTAGATAAATATATAATTTCCTTATAAATTAGTAAAACATTTTACATCAACACAGTTTTGTCTTTCAATTTTCTTCCAGCAGTTGTTGCACTGATGTAATATTTTATTCATGTGAAAACGATGGAAAAACAGCTTAACTTTTTATGACATTTTAATACAGTAACTCTGTTTTCTTTATTTATTTTTAATGTCTTTGCAGTCTGCCACCTCAATTAAATCTCTGAGTCTCACCTCTGGCCTCATTATAAAACTGGAAGGCAGAGCAGACGGTTTGGATATTCATGTTTACTAACAGTAGACACTATAGGAGTGTCATTAGAGGCTTTTGGATAGGGGGCTAAAAAGGGGTCTTGGGGCATGCTCCCGCAAGTGGGTGTTTTTAATGGCTCCAAAATCTCAGACTTTCAGAGCAGCAATAGGAAGAAAAGTGGGCAACACTTTATTTGGAGTGCTCCTTTGTAGATGATTAATGAACTTTTAACAGATTATCAGTAAGACGTCAACAACATTTCAGTGAAGAAGCATCAATACATTGAGGTAAATATCTTGAAGATGTACCGTTGATGCATTAGTTACATTAAGTAAATAGAGGGTTGATATGTTGCAGAAGTAGACTTTACATGGTACTTTCATTACACAAAACCTAATCCTAACCCTAATCTTAACCTTAACATTAATTTCAACTCAATACCTAATCCTAACCCTCACCCTGGCCCTAATCCTAGCGTTAACCTCAACCCAAAACCTAATCCTAACTTTCACCCTGGCCCTAATCCTAACGTTAACCTCAACTTCAACCCAAAACCTAATCCTAACCCTAATTTTAACCTTAACATTAATTTCAACTCAATACCTAATCCTAACCCTCACCCTGGCCCTAATCCTAGCGTTAACCTCAACCCAAAACCTAATCCTAACTTTCACCCCGGCCCTAATCCTAACGTTAACCTCAACCTCAACCCAAAACCTAATCCTAACCCTCACAATGGCCCTAATCCTAACGTTAACCTCAACCCAAAACCTAAGCCTAACCCTCACAATGGCCCTAATCCTGACGTTAACCTCAACCTCAACCCAAAACCTAATCCTAACCCTCACAATGGCCCTAATCCTAACGTTAACCTCAACCCAAAACCTAAGCCTAACCCTCACAATGGCCCTAATCCTGACGTTAACCTCAACCTCAACCCAAAACCTAATCCTAACCCTCACAATGGCCCTAATCCTAACGTTAACCTCAACCCAAAACCTAAGCCTAACCCTCACAATGGCCCTAATCCTGACGTTAACCAATCCTAATGCAGTTAATCTCCACTTACAGAATGACGTCAGCAGTGAGGATGTTGAGATGATCTGTATTAAACCTATTACATGTTCAGAGACCTCTCAGATTAACATCTATAGATATGAATTTGGGCACCAAATAAAGTAAAAAGACATCTGTATTCAGGAGTCTCTTCATAATCTACTGAACATATTCAAGCATTTCACTGCCACTGTGTCACTGATATGTTACTGAGTGTTTATTTAATCTAAAAAGGACTATCCAAATAAAGTGTCATTGAAAATTGATGAAAAAAATGGGTATTTGGTCAAGTTGGCACTCCTCACAGTGTATTAAGCACGGATCGTTTACGGCTTAAACACCATATCTATCCACTTACACAGTCCACAGATCAAACAGGTATTAAAGTCAATGTTATCTCCTCTCTCTTAGATAAGCTGCAGCTCCTAAAGATGTTCTTCAAATACACAGATTACACAAAGGCAGCAAACTGTGACTGGGGCAGTTCCCCTCTTGTCACTGGGGTGGTTCCCTCAAAGGTACATCTCAGTACCTTTAGTCAGGGAACCTAACTGTATCATGATCCATTGAAATCCTATTTTCTAAGTTGTACTGACTCCAGACACCTCGTCTCATCTCCAGCCTCTTTATGTTATTGTTCTGTTTTAAAACATTATGTTAGGAAAAAGGTACAAATATGAACTTTTCACCTGGAAAAAACTTCACAACTGGTCCTTAAAACCACTGCTGTAGCTTTGAGGGAACATTTACGTTGACTGTACCTTGATGAATGAAAAATGTACCTGCACAGAACCTCTATTCATAACAGTGGACTGGTACAGTCTCAGTTTGTGCAACCAGACTGCTCAGAGTGTGATTGCTTAGTAGTTGCACTTACCTGTTTCATAGTTTTACAGGACAAAAAAGACATTTTCTCAATAATTTTTTTTATTTCGTCTCACAAATAAGGACATATTACAGGAGTAGCTTCTACAAATTCAGTATTTATTACTTTCTTCTTGATTACTAAGCCTCATCAGACCTGCTTCTTCAGCTTGGTCAGTCTCCTTCAGCTTCTTCCTCATCCTCTCTGTGCCTGTGCTTAGTAACATTCCTGTCATTAAACTCAGACTTACATGAACTCAAGGTCCATTTTTCAGTTTGACCTGGCAAGAAATGGTCCCATCCTGACTGGCCTTCTGCAGAGCTGCCCCCTCTTAATGACCATCTACAGATTAAGGAATTCAGGGGATCTGAAACTGAGCTGCGATCATTACAACATCAGTATTAACTGTACATAATAAAAGCAATATGTGGCTAATACTGGTGTGACTGCTTTGAAATTCCTAGCAGAGGTATGAAATACTGGCCCTTTGTGAGTAAGACTGGTGGTCTCTGCTATAGGGGGTCTCTATAACAAAGTTTGTTAGCTAGCTACACTCTTAAGAGAGAAGGTTCCATACAGAACCATATACAACACATTCCCCATCAATCTGAAGAACCATTTAAGCATGGGTCTATAGCACCATTGTTTTTACTAAAGAACCCTTGAAGAATCTTTGTAGCTGTTGGAGAAGTAATGCAAGTCAATTGCATTGAACTTACTAGTTTCTGCGATTTTTGCATTGAACTTACTTACACCATTCAAAAGTTTAGAATTAGGGCTAAAACTATTTGAATATTTTGATAATGTTGACAATAAAAAATAGTCGCAGACAGCAAGCAAGCAAAGTTTATTTATATATATTTGCCCTTGAACCGCCAGCGAAGTCGTATTTGCACACCTGGTAAACTCAGGATTGTAGATGATGGATTCTAGATTGTAAATGACGAGTAAATTCGTCTTTTATAAGAGCGAAAAACTTGTAGTGACTTCAAAAAACACAAACCTGAGCAGTTCTTTTAGATCTATGTGCTTTTTTTAAAACAACAAAGAAAAGGCCGGACTGTTTCCTCTGGACCCCCATGCTTCCTTTTTCCTTGTGGTGGGTGTATCTGTGAACGAGCACCTGAACGGAGAGAAGTCATATTTACTACTTAACCACCTGGTGTATTCAGCCTCCCAATCAGCGCTCGGATGCAGCTTTAGAGCCTATTAAACGGGCAGGAGGAGCTGGTCATGGATCAAGAATGACTTTATTTGGATTTGTCCTCCAGAGGGTGCTGTATTCATATCTGAGCATCACACACTGAGGAGTGTAAGCGTCCAAACTTTAACAGAAAGTCCTCCTGCGCACGTACCAAAGCCTCCTCGTCGATGTACACCGCCGCCCTCCTGGCCGTGAGGTAGTACTGCACCTTCCTGAGGCTCCAGCCCAGCACATACATCAGCAGACCAGACACGGCGGCTGTGGAGCGTCCAACGCCGGCGTTACAGTGCACATACACCGTGTGACCGTTCTCTAACAGGCCATATAGCAGGAACACAGCCTGGGGCAGCATCCGCACACGACCTGCAGGGCGGCGACATAAACCAGAACTCATGTATAAACTTGTGTATAAAACCTTTATTGTGCCAGACCTACAAAAAAAAGGATCATACTAAATATATTACAATCAATCTTGTGCATGTATTGATTTAAGAAATGCAATGATCATATATTATATATTATAGTATATTTTATGTACGTTCTGGAATTTGAAAATATGAACAACTAAGAAAATTTCATTTTCTTAGTTGTTCATATTTTTAAAGATTTCATGTAAAAAAGAAATTCTATTTTGCTACTATATACCTTTTAAATAGGTATCAAATACACAAGTGTTCAAAAGTTTGGAATCACTGTTCTCAATCATTAAAAATTAATGCAGTTCATTCTAATTTTTTTTTAATATGCTATTGCTGTGTAATTTCACAGGTTTCTGATCATTAATAGGGAACAAACGTAAATAAAGAAATGTTAGAATGATGAACTGAGCTGTAGAAAATTCTAAAACGACAGCTTTACAGCAGCAAGAATGAAATTATTATGCAAAATTTGTCATATCTCAAAATAAGATCAGCTTTCAAGGCAGATAACTTGGCAAAACATGACTTTAAACAGATAAAGTATAATATTTACCATTGTATTCACACATTCCTCGCAATATTAGATAAACCATCTAAAAGTAGCTTTTTGGAAACTAATAATAAAATCTAAATTAAGTGAGTCATTGTATATAATCTAATAAAAAAGTACATATGACAAGATCATAAAGTTTTGAAGTCTGATTTTTAGGAATCTGTAAAAATTGAACATTGAGAATAAGGTATATATAAAATTAATTTCCAGAATTCATTATATTTCAAAAGTAGTGTCAAAACTTTGGCTGTTCTCAATTAAATGTGTCATTTGAAGCTTGTAAAAAGAGATTAACATATATTTGGCCTTCTAGCAGTAGCAGTTTCACAGTAACTCCTGCAGTAAAGAGCTCTGGCGATGAGCTGCCACTGGATTCTACAATCTAACTGAAGCGCATTGGTCAGGCTAGCACTCATACTTACAGTCAGTGATGTATCTATGACCCACTATTTGGAAAAAGCTGATTGGTTGACTGCTTGATGTTCATGGTTAATCTGACATGTTGGACCTTCAGTTCAGCTCCTTACCAAAGGAACAGCTCGCCTGGCTGTGTCTAACTAGATACCACACCACATACTATCCTGACTGGTCAGTTTTCCATTGACTGCTTGAACGTAACCCTTTTTTAACAGTGAAATAAGAGTAACATTGCTAGAAAAACCAGCACAGATGAGCAAAGCTGGTCACCAGCAAAACTAGTACATTGTCACTGTCGGATTTTTCCGACATTTCTATTGGTCCATTCATCATGGAATTTTCACACGATGTTAATGGCAGCTGGTATTTTCTAATTATGTTAAAAAATGATTATATTAAAAAAATAAAACCAAAATTGTTCCAGACACATATTTTTCTATTCAAGTCATTAGGTCTTCTCTGATCTGAGGGTCCCCCACAGAATTTATAACATGTGAACTGACACTGTATACATCATTACTGAGCACAATCTCAGCAATCACTGATATGATGTGATCCAAACAGCAGTGTATGTAAAACACTACATGGAGATCCTCCATTGGAGGAACTTTCATTAGTAGGTGGAGGATATCTGCTGTGCTCTGAGCTCTCTGGCTGTTCACATGCATGTAGCTACCACTGTCTCCACGAAAATGAAAGGAAACACTCCAGTACAGACTAAAACTAATACGGCCAGCCAATTTTCCGTCTCTGTGGATGAAGGATCATAATTGTGACCACAGCGAAGCAGAACAGAGAGACACAAAGTAAGAGCTGCGTCTAATGCATTTCCAGTGCATGGGCCAGGAAAATAATCGAACCACGCAAAGCGATTATCCTGCATTAGTGGAGTAAGAGACCTGTTTATCTCTAAGGGTATTCAGGCTTATCTTTCTCTCTCACGCCGTCTCTGTAGTAAAAACTCCTAACACATTGTGTTTCTAGCTGTCCCTAATGTTCAGTTATCAGTTCCGGAGTGTAAACAGTGCCATCCTCAGCCACCGATAGCAGCAAGGTCAGACTGGGGTCAACACCCGTGGAACGAGTTTGAAATGAGTAGCAGGCCGTGCGTCAGTATCTCAGCTCCACCTACATAGTGGAAGCCAGGACTGCATGAAGTATCATTCGTTGATATCGGCTTCTGCAGCACTGATATCACAAAAGGCTGCAGTAAGCAAATGAACTGTCTGACCAATCACAACGCTCATTTTTTACAGGGTACTTTGAACATCCTGACCAATCACAGTTCCAGATGAGTGTCAGTGGATGTTTTGATGAAGGTATTTTGGTCAAAATAATGCAGACCAATTTTAACCAGATTAAATTAGTTCAATAATATATCACATAACTCAACGCTATGGGTCTGAAACTGTGTCTGGGATTACATGCATCAAGTCAACCAACTTCTAAGACTGACGTTTGCAGGTGTGGAAAAAAATCCCAGCAGATTTCTTTGAAAAACTCAAAGCAAGTCTCGTGAAAAGAGTGGAAGCCATAATAAATGTAAAGAGTGGAAATACTAGATACTAAAAATATATTCTATTTAGTTGTTGGGACTTCTGTTGCACTTTCTGTTGGATATGTGTTTTCTGAGGATGAAAAATAAATAGCTTGTACTTGATGGCTGTTGTGACTGGGAACAAACTAAATGAAGGGTGGTCTCTGACTTTTGCGCAGCACCGAATGTCTAATAAAATGATTTTAGTAAAAGATCCCTGCTGATATAAAACATTTTCACTGATATAATAATTCTGCGGGGCCTTCTTGTTGTGGTGCTTGGTCCATCTACCGATAAAGTCTTATCTGATTTAGCCCAACTGAGCTCGTTTGATCTCTTCTGCGGTCTTTTATCGGCTGCAGGGAAATGTATTTTAGTTAACTGTGTATCAGATAAATCCTCTATCACAGAGAGGAATAAATGCCCTAAATAGCACAGTTCCTTCTGAAAGCCTCAGCTAACTGGAAGAAAATAAGCTGCAGACGTTATAAAGAGTTCTTGCTCAAAGAGGAAATGTAATCTATTAATGTATATATATTCCCCCTGTATGTTAATTATGAATGTTTTTCCTATTTTCTATTCTCATTTACAATCGACTAGTTCTTTGCACATCACTACTGACAAAATACAAATAAAAAAGGCTCGAGTTAAAGTGAAAGTTTGGCAATAAAATCTGCCCAAATCAGCCAGGAGACGGTCAACTAAGAGATTTAACGTACTTAGTTTCGTTGGTCTAACACTAGAACTACAAGGCAAATGTAGGTAACATAACAGACCAGTGGGCCTGGGTTCAATTCCCAGGCCGGGCAACCACGGTCATTTCTGTGTGGACTTTGCATGTTGTCCCTGGGTCTGTGTGGATTTCCTCCCACAGTCTAAATTTAGAGGCCCTGGACGTCTCCTGCCTTCGGCCCAATGACCACTGCAATAAGCACCTCCAGCGCCCCCTGTAGAATAAGCGGCTTAGCTGATGTGTGTTATGCGTTACACTGCATGTATGGAGAAGGTGTTGAATGTGTTGTATATTTTATATGTATGCAACCTTTGCACATACTGTATTCTATGTAAATGGTTCTATATAGCACTGAAAGGGGTTCCTCTAATGTCAAGCTTCTAACAAAAGAAGAACCCTTTTAGCTCCCGTATGGAACCATTGTCCATCCCTCTGAAGACTCTATACAGGACTCATAAGGAGTTTACGAAGAACTTACTGTCCAGCTTTATGAACAATAGCACGTCAAACAGTGTCAGAACAGTGTCACAGTTACCCTCGGTGCTCATGTCCGGCGTGGGGATCCACACGTAGGCCAGGCCGCAGTCTCTATACAGGTGCATCATGGTCTCCGGGGTCATGGCTTCGTCAGGGTTGCGTCGGCAGCCGTGCGAGTTGTTCAGGACGTCCCACTCCGTTTGGAAGTTCATCACCGCGGTAACACCAAGCTCGTGCTTTAGCTTCAGGGTCACATGCTCCACCCGCCGGGGGCAGCTGCCCAGCCACACCCGCGGCAGAACCCTGCACAGAGGAGGTGTGTGTGACTTTGTTTAGCTGTCGTGATGGGAACCGAATGACCTCCTGATGGCAAGAAAACATTGACGTTTGGTAACACTTTACCTGGCTGCATAACGCTGACATAACTATGCCATAAACGTGCCAGAAGCTGTAATAAGTTGTCATAACAGATTATGTTCTGTAATATAAGAGTGTCAGTAATACTCATGATGGCTCTCTTCTCATGTTTGAGGTCATGATGGCTATATAGAGTACAATTTTACACTAGAGCCAAAATGAGCTATCATGACATCATGATGACACCTGCCATGACAATTACTGTTAATAACCCATAACAACTTATTGTCACTAATCGATGTATGTCAATGTGATGAGATTTATGAGATCATTCTAGAGCATTTCTGATCCACTCATCATGAAATTTGGACATAATGGACATAAATAGCAGCTGATGTGCTCAAATGATACAAAAAAATAAAGCAGCAAAGTATTACCAAAGATGCTGACACACACACTGAAGCTGAAGTCACACAAATCAGTTTCTTTGCCGTAATGTGATACAAATCTGATCTTTTCAAATCCAACCTGAGCCACTTCCATATTTGGTCCTAGATTATGTACATATCTGATTTGTGTGTCTGCACAGCTCTGAGGTCAGATCACATGCGCAAACATCATATTTAAATTATTTTGGCAAAGGAGAAATTTAGTGCAAGCAAAAATCGAAACTTTTCGATTCTAATATAAGCCACTTTCATATGCGACCACAGATCGGATTCATATCCGATTCGCAGCTGAGCTACCTAAATGGGAATGGTGAGATTGGAAATCAGGTGAGCAGCAGTGCTTATGAGTTCAAAAAGCAATGCTAATTAGTTCATTTGTTGCTCCTGAGGCACTTGCTTCAGCACACAGGTTCATTCAAATCAATGACAGATGTCAGTCACTTACCAAGCAAATGTGACCCATCAAGTTAGAAAGATTGGAAATGAGCAAAAAATCTGAATTGAGTAATAAGACTGGTGAACGCAGCCTAAGACAGATAACTCTGAACCCAACTTTACAACAATCCACAGATCATACAGGTGAACCTCCATAATCCATAGAATCAGTAGAGAACAGAAAAATAGAGAAGGTGGAACTGGGAGGAGGAGGGTGGCTATTATAGGGAGAAACCCTGAAGAAGAAAGAAAGAAAGCAGAGAGGGATGAGGAAGGAGAGTGAGATGAGAGGAGAAGTGAGCAGAGTGAGGGAGAGAGCAGAGGTGTGTGTGGAGAGAAGAGGACAGTTTGTGCAGTCACCGGTCAGAATCCTGAGCAGGCCGGGGGGTATTTTTAGAGCGCGGCTGGCAGGCAGACCATCAGCTCCCCCTTCTCTCTCTCTCTCTCTCTCTCTCTCTCTCTCTCTCTCTCTCTGATCTCATTTATCTATTTCTCACCCTCTCTCACAGAAAGAGAGAGAGAAAGAGACAAAGTCTCTCTTTCTGACTCGCTCTCTCTGAGGCAGACTGATCTCTTTAACCTTTCTCTCCTCGTTCCCTCGCTCACTCACTGTGTCCCCACAGACACACAACTAAAGACCTATTAGAGTCTCTGTGATCAGAGCCCATCCTCAGAGTGAGCTGTGTGTGCGCGTGAGAGAGACAGCGAGAGAGAGAGAGACAGCGAGAGAGAGAGAGAGAGACAGAGAGAGAAAGAGAGAGAGACAGAGAAAGAGAGAGAGACAGAGAGAGAGAGAGAAAGAGAGAGAGACAGAGAGAGAGAGAGAGAGACAGAGAGAGAGAGAGAGAGAGACACAGAGAGAAAGACAGAGAGAGAGAGACAGAGAGAGAGAGAGACAGAGAGAGACAGGGAACCTCTCAAGGGAACGTAAATATGGCATTTTATCCAAATTGTATTGCATGATGTCTATTTATTTTCTGAGTTTAGTATATTGTTAAACTGTATTTGTGCATTAAAATGTGCAGAAGTGAGCTCTTGTGCTTCCCGGTAGAGGCTGTGCAACAACAATTCCCAAACAGCAGCATTCCTGCCTGGCTTTCGTTGTCTTTTCATTGTGAATGACTGATATCACACTTTTCCAACTTTATGAGTTAAGATGGAATGCACTTGAACTTGAATGCAGGTTGAGTGTTTGTGAAGAGCTGTAAACGAAGCTGCATCACATATCACCTAATTTAACCCCTTACCAAGCCACGGGCCTGCCGGTGTATTATTACATGCTTCTATAACCAAGGAAAAGCTCCAGTAGTTTGCACTGAAGCCCCTGTAGTTATTGAATAATAAGCCTTAATTTGTAATAAGCCTGGAATGCTAAGGGTTTCAGCTTTCTTGACTTTGTGGATTTATGTTTGGCTGTTGGTTTATTATTATGGATTAGCATGCATAAGATTTGCATTCCTCTAAATATTTCCAAATATCCATCCATCCATCCATTTTCTAAGCCGCTTCTCCGTCAGGGTCGCGGGGGGACGCTGGAGCCTATCCCAGCAGACTTCGGGCGGAAGGCAGGATACACCCTGGACAGGTCACCAGTCCATCGCAGGGCAGACAGACAGACACAGACAGTCACTCACACCCAGGGGCAATTTAGCACGTCCAATTGGCCTGACTGCATGTCTTTGGACTGTGGGAGGAAACCGGAGAACCCAGAGGAAACCCACGCAGACACAGGGAGAACATGCAAACTCCACACAGAGAGGACCGTGGTCGCCCGGCCGGGGAATCGAACCCAGGCCCTCCTCGATGTGAGGCGACAGCGCTACACACCACGCCACCGTGCCGCCCTATTGCCAAATATCTAACCATCAATATCTATGAAGCCATCTTCTCCAAATATCTATAATATGCCCAGCCTCACTATATGAGCTCATCAGCCAGTTCAGCTAATGAGCTGCAGAGTTACTATAAGAGTCTGGTCTTTTCCTTGCATACAGAAGTTGCCTACAACTGTCATCACACAAAGTTTTTATATCCCTCAGCTAGACTTTAAAAGTTCCCACCCTTATTTTGCTCAATTACTGTTGCTATGAATCACTACAGGCATTCCTAATTATACAGCCTGAGCAGAGAAGCGCTCATCATGAGGCAGAACATGCGGTAAAGCCTAAGCTAAGTTCAGTTCAAAGATGTTCAGTGGGTCAGCTCGAGTCTTCGACTGAGACAAAGAGGATTCAGCCTTTCAAGTTCATGTATAAATTATGTAACACACTAGTCTCCATAGGAAATCCCAGCTCGTAGTTTGAGATCTCTACAGCAGCTTTATAAATGAGGCATGAAGCGAAATTAGCGCCTGTAGCACTGTGGCAGGCCCTTTCAGCTAAACATAGTTTATTATGTCCTCCAGGGCTGCGCTATTAATCATCTAGCCCTCAAAATCACATTTTTGTCTCTGTAATTAATCATGAAAGGCCCCAATTAATGCACGACATGCGGTGGTATGCTCACTGCATCACAAGTAAACACTTCCGGTGGGCGATCAGCTCTCATCACTCGAGAGCAGCGTTTGCACTGTGTGAGCTGAATGCACTGACCAGAGCCTGATCTCAAACAAATGAGATGGCAGTAAAACGACGCACCTAATGTTGCTCATTTTCTACATTTTTGAATAACGGGGGCCTTAAGAGATCTCAAAACTCTCGCGAGGAATTATGCAGTGCAATATAATGCAATATTAGCTTAATACCTGTAACAACCATAAAACTGCTCCTGTTTTTGATTCTTCAACGCACTCCCGCTTTCGCCTTGATGCAGCCTGTCAATTTCTCACGCAGCTTCATGAGGAGCCACCTGAGATGCTTCTACACCAGATCACTATATCAAATTCACTAGTTGTATCTGTCTTACAAAGAAATGCCAAACATTTGACCATAAGCCTCGACATTAAAATGTCTTTAACTTCATTTGGCAGCGCCCCCTAATGGCCAATCCAACAGCGGAATGGAGATAAACTCTCAGGTTTGTATTTAATATAAACAAATAAATATTTTTCCCCTATAACTCTGTAATTAGATGTACTAGGACACTGTTGGCTCTCTGTGTGTGAAATGCTGTGCCTGTTGAGCTGCTAGTGAGCAACGAGGGCTGAAACAGGAGGGGTGAGAACCCTCTGCTGTGACAACAATTCACACCAATTCACAAAGCAAGCCATGCTGAGATACAAAGGACACAATCTCAGAAATAAAGGGATGAAACTGTGACTGAAGCAGTGCCCCTCTTGGTCCCCTCATAGGTACATCTCAATGCCTTTAGTCAGGAAACGTAACTGAACCAAAATCCATTGAAATTATAAGTTGTAGTGACTCCATACACCCCATCTCTATGGAAGTCTGGAGAGGCCATGAGGTAGTTATCATTTCTGGGAAGTTAGTTTTCCTGTTATCGCATGATTACCAATGTGTTTATCTTGTGATCTCAAGATAATTATCTCGTTATCCCGAGATAACAATCCAGACAATTTCAGCAACACCTCATGGTTTCAACACAACTGGACCTTAAACCCACTGTTGTACATTTGAGGGCAATATTTGCACTGTTTGTTCCTTGATGAATGAAAAATGTACCTGCACAGAACCTTTATGTTTAACAGTGCAGTACAAATGGAGGGCTCTCCATATCAATCATGCACAGCTGTCACTATAAACAAGCAAACACAAACAGTTAACTTTTGTAAATCATATGCATTTCGTCCTAAATGTATTCCACTGAAGAAAACTTATGCATAGAGCAAAAACGAAAGGATCTCCTCCAAAACAGGCGGAAGTTACATTTTATGGCTACTGTGAAGAGAGGTCAAGATTATGAAGAAAGTACGTTATTCACAGCGTCTAAATATTTGACTCCTCATTTAAGGGAAAGTGGACCAAGACTTGTTAATCACAATGAAAAAAACATAATTACAACCGGCCCAAACTGGCCATTAAGTTCTAGTTATGCATAAATGAGGGGTTATTAAACGTAGATAGGAGCTTAGATAGGCAACCATTCACCTGCATAAAAGTAAAAGGAAAGCACTCCACAAGAAACAGGAGCTCACAGAGACACAGAGAAAACTGGACTCCTAACAACCACCCGTAAGACCTGCCCCATCAGATAAACAGCACTTAAAGCAGACAGACAAGGCTAACAGACACAAAAGGAACAAAGATTTCAAATTCAGACAAAGAAAAACGCTGGTGTTCACAGAACAATAGACTGGACACACCTCCAGACCTCAGTGTCACTGAGTGCTTTTGGGACGACTGGGATGGTGTAAAGAAAAAAACAAGCAACTACTAAGACTGAACTTTGGATATAAACATGCCTGCAGATTTCTTTGGAAATAAATAAAGATATAATTATGATAGATATAGATATAAAGATATAATTGTAATGATCAAATATCCTCTCTTCTGCCTACAAACACAAACGTGGTATCAGCAAACTACGTGTTCCAGTGAACTATGAGTGAGAAATAATGAATATGGAGTTATGCTTCTGTTACAGTGCAGGTCTGATAGGAGTAAGCTCAGACCGCTGACTCTGGCCCTCATAATGATAGAGTCCCCCCGTGTCTTTATAATAGAGGACCCTCTGCTTTCGGTGAGTACATTAAACGGAGGCGTATGTCATCAGCCTGCCAGAGGAACTCAGCAAACTGTGTCCTGCAGTTGTTGTATTAATTAAAAAGCGCAGTTCAGAGCAAATGGACTGTGGGCTGAAAGTTTGAGGTGTGGATGAACACAGTGTAGAGTGTGTGTCAAAACAAATGGACTCGTGTTAGTGGCCTCCAGAGGAGCTTGTAGGGGGTCTAACCACTAATTAAACCAGCTGCGGCGGTTCGGCTCATTTTAACCCTTAACCTGCAAATTTAGCGTTCAAGACGTCTTATTATTCAAAAACTACCACGAATTCTATAGGAACTACTACGGAATCAGTATTTAATATATGATTAACATGTATTTTACAGTTATTAGAGAATTGTGGGCCACATTCAGTCAGGGTTTAATAAGCTAATATGAAAACTCACACACACAAACACACACATAAACACACACAAACAAACACACATACACAGACAAACACACACACACATACACAGACAACCACACACAAACATACACACACACACAAACAAAAAACACAAACACACACACATACACAAACACACACAAACGAACACACACGCACATACACACAAACATACACACACACACACACACACAGACAAACACACACAAACAAAAACACACACACGTCTCTATCTCTCTATGTCTGTCGCTCTGTCTCTCTCTATTTATGTCTGTTGCTCTGCCTGCCTCTCTATCTCTCTATGTCTGTCGCTCTGTCTCTCTCTATTTACAGTATGTCTGTTGCTCTGCCTGTCTCTCTATCTCTCTATGTCTGTCGCTCTGTCTCTCTCTATTTACAGTATGTCTGTTGCTCTGCCTGTCTCTCTTTCTCTCTATGTCTGTCGCTCTGTCTCTCTCTATTTACAGTATGTCTGTTGCTCTGCCTGTCTCTCTATCTCTCTATGTCTGTCGCTCTGTCTCTCTCTATTTACAGTATGTCTGTTGCTCTGCCTGTCTCTCTATCTCTCTATGTCTGTCGCTCTGTCTCTCTCTATTTACAGTATGTCTGTTGCTCTGCCTGTCTCTCTATCTCTCTATGTCTGTCGCTCTGTCTCTCTCTATTTACAGTATGTCTGTTGCTCTGCCTGTCTCTCTATCTCTCTATGTCTGTCGCTCTGTCTCTCTCTATTTACAGTATGTCTGTTGCTCTGCCTGCCTCTCTATCTCTCTATGTCTGTCGCTCTATCTCTCTCTATTTAAAGTATGTCTGTTGCTCTGCCTGTCTCTCTATCTCTCTATGTCTGTCGCTCTGTCTCTCTCTATTTACAGTATGTCTGTTGCTCTGCCTGTCTCTCTATCTCTCTATGTCTGTCGCTCTGTCTCTCTCTATTTACAGTATGTCTGTTGCTCTGCCTGTCTCTCTATCTCTCTATGTCTGTCGCTCTGTCTCTCTCTATTTACAGTATGTCTGTTGCTCTGCCTGTCTCTCTATCTCTCTATGTCTGTCGCTCTGTCTCTCTCTATTTATGTCTGTTGCTCTGCCTGTCTCTCTATGTCTGTCGCTCTGTCTCTCTATTTATGTCTGTTGCTCTTCCTGTCTCTCTATCTCTCTATGTCTGTCGCTCTGTCTCTCTCTATTTATGTCTGTTGCTCTTCCTGTCTCTCTATCTCTCTACCTCTTTTGCTTTGTCTCTCTCTATTTATGTCTGTTGCTCTTCCTGTCTATCTCTCTATGTCTGTCACTCTGTCTTTCTCTATTTATGTCTGTTGCTCTTCCTGTCTATCTCTCTATGTCTGTCACTCTGTCTTTCTCTATTTATGTCTGTTGCTCTTCCTGTCTATCTCTCTATGTCTGTCACTCTGTCTTTCTCTATTTATGTCTGTCACTCTCTGTCTCTCATTCTCTCTCTTTATGTGTCTCGATCTCTCTCTTCCCGGTTATAGTTTTTGTAAATCATAAGTAAGGAGGTGTCTTAGCGGTGGCCTCCCAGAGGTCTTCACCCAGGATCCAAATCAATTTACTCTCCTAACACTTTTAATCTGTCCTTTCTCCAGTGGATTTAGCCAATGGGACTCCATCTCAAGTCGTTTATTAAATCTCTCTCTCTCTCTCTCTCTCTCTCTCTCTCTCAACATCCAATATGTTCAGCGTGTCCACTCACAACCTTTCTTACTGGATTTTATCAGCATGAGTAAAGACTCTACCTGAACTGAATTAATGACTACACAAGGGCCATTAAATGACCAGTAAATGACCAAAATTCAACATGTCTGCTACTGTGGTTTTCAGCACAGTGCCTGCTGAACTGTCATATCATATCTGTATGTGTCAGACTTGGCTCCTCCCACTCCCCCATGTGCTCGTGTTGTTTTGGTCTAGTCCACGTGTTTTTTGTTTTGATCCTTTGTTTGGTTACTCCGCCCCTAATTGTTCCAACCTGTTTTCCACCTGTGTCTTGTGATCCCTTCTTAGGCCTCGTGTACAACCACAATTCCAATGAAGTTGGGACGTTGTGTAAAACATAAATATAAATAGAACACAATGGTTTGCAAATCCTTTTCAACCTATATTCAACTGAATACACTACAAAGGCAAGATATTTAATGTTCAAGCAGATAAACTTTATTGTTTTTTGCAAATATTCACTCATTTTGAATTTGACGCCTGCAACACGTTCCAAAGAAGTTGGGACAGGGGCGTGTTTCCCACTGTGTTACATCACCTTTCCTTTTAACACAAACTTTTTTACATAAATTGAAAAAAGTCCCTTATTTTGTGTCCACATTTCATGATGAAAAGACCAACAGAAATGGTCCAAAATTACTTGGATGAAAATATTTCGCTACTGACTTCCATTAAAAGTTAAGAATGTTGTTCCTTGTCCTGTAAAATTATCTTTTTGGAGATACAAGGTATGGTTCAGACAGAAGTGACATATACAAAAACAATGGCCTGTCATTCAATGTGGGCTTCAGACCGTTTTGAAAGAAGAGAGTTTAAAATACAAAAACTAAGGCCCCACCCCAATTGAAATATTTTGGACCCCCTGAATGTCTCAAAATCAGAAGTTTGTGGGTTTAACAAAAAAAAACTAGAACAAATTCAGGGAAATATCATGGACAGAATCCTATCCATTCTTAATTAACTAGGGATGAAATGCTGCTACATCGCTGTATAACAGTAAGTCACTCTGTTGGAAACCCTATAAGCAAGTCTGTTTGAGCCAATTTAACAACTTGAGACAGTTTGTTAAGTCATCTCAATTAGATGCTGAGCTTACACACTTGTTTGTCTCTTCAGCTTCAGTGAACAATTACGAAGAGCATCATTAACTTGACACATCTCGGCTGACTGACTACATTTAGGGTAAGGAGACAATTGTGTTAATTTGATTGTTGGCCAAATTATTCATTTCATCAAACGTATTAGATTAACCATCCACATTTG
>NC_051219.1:11414403-11526903 GCF_015220715.1 Pygocentrus nattereri | reverse complement strand
GAAATCGTTTTTAAATGAGCTGCACATGTACTTATAGTTTCAAGTGAATATTGAACGCCTGCTAAGGGGTCTAATCTTGTACTGAAGCGGCGGATAAAAAGGATAACAGGATGATGAACTTCATGGTTATAAACAGAAGCAGAGAGGAATACCACTTGCCGGATCAGAGACCGAAACACATTGCTTTGTACTCTTACCAGTCGAAATCCTAAGATAATAATCAGATTGTGCTTCCAGATCACACCCTACATTCCTCAGGCTCAGAAGAGCCTTACCAAAACAGTAATTCTTGCTGATGTTTGATTCCCCTTATGAGTGGACTGAATTGATCCATTCTGACCCCCAGTTTCCATAAGCAGCATGTTTATCAGCTGCTGAGCAAAAAGAATATTGCAAAGATACGTAAGACAAAAGCTCAGTCAACTTGCAACAAGTCAGGGATAAAATAAACTACAAAAGTGCATTTCCGGTTGCTGTGGTTACCCAGGTGGTTACTAGGCTATCCTACGTGGTTGTTTGGAGGTTTCTTGGGGGTTGCCAGATTGTTGCTAATGTGTTCCATGTGGGTGCTAGGTCGTTGCTATTGTATCTCGGGTGTTTCTCACACGCTCGTCTGCCTTCACAAGCATATGAACTTGAGTGAGATCCCATTCTTAATCCATAGGGTTTAATATGACGTCGGCCCACCCTTTGCAGCTATAACAGCTTCAACTCTTCTGGGAAGGCTTTCCACAAGGTTTAGGAGTGTGTTTATGGGAATTTTTGACAGTTCTTCGAGAAGCGCATTTGTGAGGTCATACACTGATGTCGGACGAGAAGGCTTATTCAGGCTAATTCATCCCAAAGGTGTTCTATCGGGTTGAGGTCAGGACTCTGTGCAGGCCAGTCAAGTTCTTCCACACCAAACTGGCTCATCCACGTCTTTATGGACCTTGCTTTGTGCACTGGTGCGCAGTCATGTCCAAAATCTTTGGGTCTGCTGAAGCATTATAAGTTCCTTAATGATTAAGAGTTCCTGTTTTATTTTTATTTAAACTGTTAAAGCTTCACTGTGTAGGCTTTGGGGATTTGGAGACCTCTCTGGTGGAAATGAGTAATTGCATGTAATGTGTGTAAGAAATGATTATTTCACGCTTTACAGGGTGACGTGCAGCAGTGCACAAACACCATATTTTAGCATGTTTTTTTTTTCCAGATATTTTGCATCTCTTACAGGCCCTTACTAGGCCCTATGACTGACCTGTAGAATCTCAAACAATCTGAAATGTCCACTTTTCATAGAACAACCCTCCAATACATTCAATTCAACTTCACAGCAGTGCAATGAAGTACCTGAGCCTATATCCACACTATCAGGATGAGTGTCATCTAATGGTGTCTGCAGTGATGTTACCCACAAAACTGTGCAGCCATCCTGAGGCCATTCCAGTGAATTGAAGAGAAATCTTCTGATGTATAATGGTCACAATCTGACTTCCTAGTCATAATAGTAACAAAGTTATCAGTACAGCCGCCCGATGTTTCTGAGGTAATCCTTTTAGCTGCTTCTTGCTGTTTTTTCCCAGAAGAAATGCCATAGAGATGAAATGAAACAGGCTGAGTGAAAAGCAGAGGGCAGTGATGACTTTGAACCTACTGAAGAACTTCATGAAGCATTGCTAAAGAGAAGGAGGGTGAGAGACACTGACAGAGAGAGACGCAGTGAGAGAGAAACACTATTATACCAATAGTGCATGTCAGGCAGGTGGAACTGAAAGCTCAACACCAGTATTAATGCAGAGTCATACAGGATTTGAGCTTAAGAAGTGAAACTGACCACGACCTCTCTCGCTCGCTCTCTCTCTCTCTCTCTCTCTCTCTCACTCTCTCTCTCTCTCTCTCTCTCTCTCACACACAGTTGTTCAAGCTGTAAATCAATGTTATGTTAGATGTTTCCAGAGTGATGAATATCTTAAAAAATAACAGAGAAAGCTGTAGAACATCAAATTAAAAACATAACATTAATAACCAGAGCTCATCATATTTTAAAACAAGAGATCAAATCTTAAGATATATGACTTGACAATAAATAATGTAAACTGATCATTACAGCATGTTATTTACCATTTAAAAACTTATTACCTACTGAATTCTTGATTTATAATAATAATAATAATAATAATAATAATATGATGTTATTTATGTTTATTTTATGTTTTTTATGACACCTTTAGAGGGCAGTCATGTTTGTTTATTTGAGCTTGAGCTGTGTCTGTCATTAGTTAGGATACCTGCATACAATTAGCAAAAAAAGAATAAAATAAAATGTTCATTCCAGTTATTTGTATGGTGAGTAATCATCAGCTAAAATTGACAATGATCATGACCTTGAGACACACACACACACACACACACGGGGACTGCAAAGAGGACAGCAGTAAAAGAAACAGGCTGGCAGCTTGATCAGTCAAAAAATGACATAAAATGAATGTCATTTTTAAAAAAGTTTTTGATGTTTTGTCCTTTGCTTTTCCACTTTTAATCTACAGCTTTTCACCCCCCCCTCCATCATTACCTCAGTTAAATCTCACTCATTAGCACACACACATAGTCTTGCTCAGGGCTTTTCAACTCAAACGCCTTTCTTAATATGCATAACAGTGTTTGTAACTGTGCTTAACAATGGACTCACACTCACATACACACAGACTGCAGGTGTGTGACACCCTGTCCTTCACTGTGACCCTGTTAGAGTCTATTAGAGACCATTGTGCACAGCTCGGACCTTTACTATGACCTACATGCGCCTCTGACAGAGAGAAAGAGAGAACAGCGAAGAAAAGCTGCTTAACCACAAAAAGAGCTGAGGGAGAATATGAGAGGGAGATAAAGAGCAAAAGAAACAGAAAAAGTGAACAAATACAGGAAAGTTTCTCTCTTCTAATGTGTGTTATTTCATACACCGCAGTAACTCATACAATGTTGTGGGCAATAGTAATAATAATAAATAGTAATGTGGGGATAAGTAATAATAAATCAAATACACTAATTATCTATTTATAGCCAAAACTGTCTTTGACTTTTGTCTTTAAATATGAACCATTTTTGAAATATGAAGCATTCTAGATGTTTATCTTATTATTAGTTAACGCTCTACAGATCAAATGATCTACCACTCTGTCCTTCATTATCGAGACATCAAGCATTTCTTAATTTCCTCCAACTAAGCTGTGAAGTTGTACAGTGTAGCATCATGTTCAAATCATTTTGCATATATCTGCAGCCAAAGTAGTTCTATAGTGTTAAAACTTAAGTGGCTCCTCACTTGCGATCGTTACTGTACATACTTTGAGAAGTGCATGGCCTGCTCTCCTGCAACGCTGAAGTAGAAGTCAGTCGTGTGTTTCATCTCATCTGTGTGGCCACTCTTCTCGATCCAGTGACCAATCGGGTGGCAGTACACGCCGTCCACCATGTTGCTTTTGTCATACACACATTCACGGTCATGATGAGGACCGTTACCTGGAGACAGAGTTGACTTCAGTGACTTAAGTGGTTTTATTAGGAATAGATTCAAAATAACACTTAAAACTAGAAGAGGAGAAGGTGAAGGAACCTTAAGTTGGCTTGAAGAGCAGTTGCTATGAAAACCCAGGTGGTTGCTAAGATGTTCCTATGCCATTGCTATGGAATCCATGGTGATTGCCATGGTGTTGCTTGGCTGCTTCTATGGTATGATATATAGTGGTTGATAAGGTGCTGCTGGGCCATTACTTTGTTATCATAGGCAGTTGCTAAGGTGTTCATATGCCATTGCCATGGTGTTTCAGGTAGTTGCTAAGATGTTGCTAGGCCATTGCTATGGTATTCCAGGTGGTTCTTAAGGTATTGCTAGGCATGGAATCCATGGAATCCATGGTGATTTCTATGGTGTTGCTAGGCTGTTGCTATGGTATAATATAAAGTGATTGCTAAGGTGCTGCTGGGCCATTACTTTGTTATCCTAGGCAGTTGCTAAGGTGTTGCTAGGCCATTGCGATGTTATTCCAGGTGGTTCATATGGTGTAGCTAGGCCACTGCTATATTTTCCCAGGCGGTTGCTAAGATGTTGCTAGGCCGTTGCTATGTTATCCCAGGTGGTTCTTAAGGTATTCTAGGCCATTACTATGATAACCCTGGCTCTTGCTGAAGTGTTACTAGGCCTTTCCTCTGGAATCCCAAGAGCTTGCTGAAGTGTTGCTAGGCTGTTCCTCTTGTATCCCAGGTTGCTAAGGTGTTGTTAGGCTGTTGCTATGGTACCAGGAGGTTGTTATGGTGTTGTTAGGCCATTGATTTTGTATTCCAGGTGGTTGCTAATATATGTGTTAATATGTATGTGAGTCTGTACATAATGTCTATGAGGGTCAGTTGAACTACATCATTGGTAATATCATCTGTGTCAGTAATATTTTACATACATATCACTGACATAACCATGCCATAAACATGTCATGAAAGATGTTATATGCTAGTATGAAATGTCATGACAAATTATGTCCAGAAATGTAACAGTGCCATGTTACCATTATTATTAATTCAAGTCTGTTTTGTTATATTCTGCCATATTCTGTTATGACAACTCATGACAGCATATGACATCTACTATAACATTTTTATGGCATGGTTATGTCAGTGTCATGTAGCAGAGTTTAAATAAAGCATTACCCACAGAACACACAGAATTTCTTGTTTTCCCAGCTAACTTACAGTAGCTTTGTTGGACTAACCCTGGTGGCAGTGGTGGCAGCATTGTTTTTTAACCTTAACAAATGCTTTTCTTTCTACAACTTTAGGGAGTATGATTTCTTATTCCTTATTTGTTGACTCCTCTTCATGTTTCACGTGATTGGCTGTTCATCATAAACATCATGCCTCATGAGCATTAATCACAACCTAACTAGATCTGGATTAACGGTGAAAGTTTTTAACTGCTGTTGCAAAACAAGTATGCCAGTACAAATGGTATAACCACAAAACCCCCACACACATTCTTTTTTGGAATATCATTAACCAGTTAGACAGTCTTAGAGAACACAGTGGTACAGTAATAACCCAGAAGTTGTTATGGGGCTCCCTGGTGGCAACGGGGCCCTAAGCAGCTGCTTGTGTTACTTATTAGGTACAGCAGGCAGCTGTTCGCTACTGTTGACTAGAATTATAGCTGGAAAAACAAATAGTTGTGGCCAATTTTGTGCGTGGAAGATTTCAGAAGGTCCATTTTTATGTGGGTGGACCATTTGAGGCTGAAAGTCCAAGAACCAGTTTTGTAACTGTTTTAGACAATAATATGTCATACAATATCAGAAACCATATAAGCAAGTCTATTTGATTAATACTTTACAACATGTGTTTGCAGGCACACTTTCTACAAAACTAATTAGTTGCTACAAGCTATCGTTACTTGTCAGCCCCATTAGCCTTGTAGTTCCAATACAAAACTAGGGAAGCAAACTTCAGACACCATGTCTTGGGTGATTGACTGCAACTTTACATTACATTACATTACATTTAGCAGACGCTTTTATCCAAACTGTGAGTAACTGTGAACATTTGGTATTGAGCAAACTTTGATCTAACTGTCATTAACACAAAACTTTTATAAATGCAATCACTCTCTTTATGCTGTTTGTTGTATTAAAAAACAGCCACAATGAACTGAATAAACTGTCAAAAATAATTTTTTGTCAAGCGAAAGGTCAGGTACATGAATGCATGATGCAGAGGCCTAACATCAGTGCCTTCACTGAACCAGAGCCGTTAAAGCACAGAGCAGTGCCTTGGCATTTTATTCACGTCTACCTCACAAAAAGCTTTCGATAATAGCCATGTAATTCTGCTTAATTGGAGCTGGCGGGTCATGAAAAGTCAAAACGGGTCAAACTTCATCTCCATGAACTGAATTCAACTGAGAGAGAACCTTTACAGCTCTAACAACAATCACACATCCATGATTCAATTGCAGCCCTAACAAGGTCTTTATTGATTACAGTCATTTTAAAATTATGTTCTGTACAGTGATTTGTGCTTCATGTTTAGGCCTTTACTGTTGCAAACCAAGCAAACCCAGAGGCTTATGTTTTCACACAGGGCCTGATTTGTTCCGGAAAACAGGAAAATGCTGCAGATTTGTTCATCTATCATCATCTCTGACCTGTCAGCCATGAGCCTGCGGGACAACTCATGGGACAGAGCAAGACGTGAAATGTATGTATCAAGGTTATTCATATTATATATTAATGCTTTGATAGCATATGCACTGTTGCGCAAGCAAGAGATGCTCTGTGTGTTTTCATACATCTCTAAGCATGTTGTCATTTTGTAGTTTATCGTTTGTGTATGATATGATAGATATGAGTATCGGGTGTAAAGTATATTTGTCAATGTCAAACACTCTTTATAATGCTGTGTGATTTAGTACTAGTCAGCTAATTTTGTCCAACACTTCAACACGTTTTCTAACATGCCCTCACGAACTTCAACTCAAAAGTTTCACACTTTTATCACCATCACAGTCATCAACAATAATGCACAGTCATCATCAACACATTACTACCATCACCAACACACTGTAGTCATCACTAACACAAAATAATGATCACTGGTCAGTGTGTCTATGACAACAGTAATGTGTGATTACTATGATATGTGGGTGATGACTATAATGTACCTGTGATTACTATGATATGTTGGTGTTGACTATAATGTATCTGTGATTACTATGATATGTTGGTGTTGACTATAATGTATCTGTGATTACTATGATATGTGGGTGATGACTATAATGTACCTGTGATTACTATGATATGTGGGTGATGACTATAATGTGTCTGTGATTACTATGATATGTGGGTGATGACTATAATGTGTCTGTGATTACTATGATATGAGGGTGATGACTATAATGTGACTGTGATTACTATGATATGTGGGTGATGTCTATAATGTACCTGTGATTACTATGATATGTGGGTGATGACTATAATGTGTCTGTGATTACTATGATATGTGAGTGATGACTATAATGTGTCTGTGATTACTATGATATGTTGGTGTTGACTATAATGTATCTGTGATTACTATGATATGTTGGTGTTGACTATAATGTATCTGTGATTACTATGATATGTGGGTGATGACTATAATGTGTCTGTGATTACTATGATATGAGGGTGATGTCTATAATGTGTCTGTGATTACTATGATATGTGGGTGATGACTATAATGTGTCTGTGATTACTATGATATGAGGGTGATGTCTATAATGTGTCTGTGATTACTATGATATGTGGGTGATGACTATAATGTGTCAGTGATTACTATGATATGCGGTTGATGACTATAATGTGACTGTGATTACTATGATATGTGGGTGATGACTATAATGTGTCTGTGATTACTATGATATGTGGGTGATGACTATAATGTGTCAGTGATTACTATGATATGTGGTTGATGACTATAATGTACCTGTGATTACTATGATATGTGGGTGATGACTATAATGTGTCTGTGATTACTATGATATGTGGGTGATGACTATAATGTGTCTGTGATTACTATGATATGTGGGTGATGACTATAATGTGTCTGTGATTACTATGATATGTGGGTGATGACTATAATGTACCTGTGATTACTATGATATGTGGGTGATGTCTATAATGTGACTGTGATTACTATGATATGTGGGTGATGTCTATAATGTGTCTGTGATTACTATGATATGTGGGTGATGACTATAATGTGTCAGTGATTACTATGATATGTGGTTGATGACTATAATGTGTCTGTGATTACTATGATATGTGGGTGATGTCTATAATGTACCTGTGATTACTATGATATGCGGTTGATGACTATGTGACTGTGATTACTATGATATGTGGGTGATGTCTATAATGTACCTGTGATTACTATGATATGTGGGTGATGACTATAATGTGTCTGTGATTACTATGATATGTGGGTGATGTCTATAATGTACCTGTGATTACTATGATATGTGGGTGATGACTATAATGTGTCTGTGATTACTATGATATGTGGGTGATGACTATAATGTGTCAGTGATTACTATGATATGTGGTTGATGACTATAATGTACCTGTGATTACTATGATATGTGGGTGATGACTATAATGTGACTGTGATTACTATGATATGTGGGTGATGTCTATAATGTACCTGTGATTACTATGATATGTGGGTGATGACTATAATGTGTCTGTGATTACTATGATATGTGGGTGATGACTATAATGTGTCAGTGATTACTATGATGTGTGGTTGATGACTATAATGTACCTGTGATTACTATGATATGTGGGTGATGACTATAATGTGTCTGTGATTACTATGATATGTGGGTGATGACTATAATGTGTCTGTGATTACTATGATATGTGGTTGATGACTATAATGTGTCTGTGATTACTATGATATGTGGGTGATGACTATAATGTACCTGTGATTACTATGATATGTGGGTGATGTCTATAATGTGACTGTGATTACTATGATATGTGGGTGATGTCTATAATGTGTCTGTGATTACTATGATATGTGGGTGATGACTATAATGTACCTGTGATTACTATGATATGTGGTTGATGACTATAATGTGTCTGTGATTACTATGATATGTGGGTGATGTCTATAATGTACCTGTGATTACTATGATATGCGGTTGATGACTATAATGTGACTGTGATTACTATGATATGTGGGTGATGTCTATAATGTACCTGTGATTACTATGATATGTGGGTGATGACTATAATGTGTCTGTGATTACTATGATATGTGGGTGATGACTATAATGTACCTGTGATTACTATGATATGTGGGTGATGTCTATAATGTGACTGTGATTACTATGATATGTGGGTGATGTCTATAATGTGACTGTGATTACTATGATATGTGGGTGATGACTATAATGTGTCTGTGATTACTATGATATGTGGGTGATGTCTATAATGTGTCAGTGATTACTATGATATGTGAGTGATGTCTATAATGTGTCTGTGATTACTATGATATGTGGGTGATGTCTATAATGTACCTGTGATTACTATGATATGTGGGTGATGACTATAATGTGACTGTGATTACTATGATATGTGGGTGATGTCTATAATGTACCTGTGATTACTATGATATGTGGGTGATGACTATAATGTGACTGTGATTACTATGATATGTGGGTGATGACTATAATGTGTCAGTGATTACTATGATATGTGGTTGATGACTATAATGTGTCTGTGATTACTATGATATGTGGTTGATGACTATAATGTGTCTGTGATTACTATGATATGTGGGTGATGTCTATAATGTACCTGTGATTACTATGATATGCGGTTGATGACTATAATGTGTCAGTGATTACTATGATATGTGGTTGATGACTATAATGTGTCTGTGATTACTATGATATGTGGGTGATGTCTATAATGTACCTGTGATTACTATGATATGCGGTTGATGACTATAATGTGACTGTGATTACTATGATATGTGGGTGATGTCTATAATGTACCTGTGATTACTATGATATGTGGGTGATGACTATAATGTGTCTGTGATTACTATGATATGTGGGTGATGACTATAATGTGTCTGTGATTACTATGATATGTGGGTGATGACTATAATGTACCTGTGATTACTATGATATGTGGGTGATGTCTATAATGTGACTGTGATTACTATGATATGTGGGTGATGACTATAATGTGTCTGTGATTACTATGATATGTGGGTGATGTCTATAATGTGTCAGTGATTACTATGATATGTGAGTGATGTCTATAATGTGTCTGTGATTACTATGATATGTGGGTGATGTCTATAATGTACCTGTGATTACTATGATATGTGGGTGATGACTATAATGTGACTGTGATTACTATGATATGTGGGTGATGACTATAATGTGACTGTGATTACTATGATATGTGGGTGATGACTATAATGTGTCTGTGATTACTATGATATGTGAGTGATGTCTATAATGTGTCTGTGATGACAGGACTATGTTTGGTTGGTGATGACTGTGATGTATCTGCTATTATAACTATGATGTACTGGTGATGTCAACCATGTAACAGTGATGGCTATGATGGTGCTGTTATGAGAGCAACAATTTGTTACTGAGATTTGTTTCCTTTTATTACAGAATTTGATATACAGCATCTGTATGGTTTTACTTATACCTGCCTGTGCGAAGAATTTCCTTTCGAGGACAATAACACCATCTATCTATCTGTCTATCTGAAGCCTAAGGCAGGGCTGTGTTTTTGGAAGGCTACACTGCCAGGTGGAACTGAGACTTGGCACTCAGTGACATTGGGCCTAGATCCACACG
The DNA here is from genome assembly GCF_015220715.1 of Pygocentrus nattereri. NCBI lineage: Eukaryota > Metazoa > Chordata > Actinopteri > Characiformes > Serrasalmidae > Pygocentrus > Pygocentrus nattereri. Next base: position 11,516,513 of record NC_051219.1, on the reverse strand, counting down.
GCGCAATCACCACACATTGTGTTATTAAATGTGTCACATGTTCTAAGGAAGTTGTTGACAAGTCGGAAATTACAGCTTGCCAACAAACAGAGAAAGAAAAGACGTGAATGGATTTCAGCAAAAGAGAGACAACAGAAAATGTGTTCTGGCTCTCATCAGCTAGTTAAGCAGATGCATTCAGAGTGAAACATGAATGAACCCCAACAAAACGGAACACATGGGAACGCACACAGAGGAACCGAGGCCAATTAAGAAGCACAAAGGTCCAAGACAGAAGAGACTAGGAAGGCTTTTCACTTGAGGAGCTTTTCTGACTCTCAGGCTCCACAAAACTTAACAGCTCATGTACTTGGGTGTGAATCAAGAAAATGACTCGAACACAAAGAAGATTCTAACTTTAGCATAAAAGAATCTACAAGGGCCTTGAGATGTTATATGTGCCACCACTGACATCTAGGGGTAAAAATGGCCCATTACATCATCCATTCTCTGAATACAACTGCATTATTGAATCAAGTTCTGCCGTTTAATAACTATAAAACTAATAAAAACTAAAATATTGTTTTGTAAACACAAGTCCCAGCAACACATACAGGCGGTGTGAAGAGGTTCTTGCAGGTAAAATGTGGCCTTTATGAATCTAATATGCTGTAATGAACATAAAAATCCAATAGACTTAATGGACAGCCTGACTATCTCTTTAAACATTGAGCCCAGGCTACATAATGCATTTGATTTGTGGCTGACCAAGGCTGGGTGTAAGGACACTCTGGGTGATTAGAGTCCTGAATTAACTTAATGGAAATCTAATTAGCCACACTTTGGCCGACATTTTGGCCCGTTTGCCAAAAGAGGAGTGTGAACTCGACCCGGTAAAATAAGCTTTAGCAAACTGAAGCTGAATAAAGTTGAGGGAATTAACAAACCTGCCTCTATCCATCACAGCGGCTGTGGCTTTTTGTTTAAGTCTTGTTGATCGAGTGAAACGCACACTTGGCTGGGCTCTTTAACTTTGACAAGGCCTACTGGGAAACCTCAGAGGGGTCAGACTAATTGAGGAGGCTAGCCTAGCATAGATGACAGTCTGAGTGTGACAGTGCTGTCCATACAGCATAAATGAAGTCTACCGAGGGCATCAGAATCCTCACACTCTACATGGACAGCAGTGAATGACCATGCATGGACACTTTGAGAATTGCTCTCAGTGAAAAACTCTTAGCAGCAGGCAGCAAATCTGAGGTCATCTTTGAAGGACAAATGGTGTTACAGTAGTTATTAGTAAAATTAGCACGACGCAGCACTCAAAGAGTTAATCAGAAATCAAAAATGCACATCATAAAATGATTTTTTTTTACATTTGATGTCTGATACATGGTATATGTTTGTAAATGACTTCTGTGTAGCAAGTCATATGGTTCACATTATCAACAGACCTCTAAATTGTTTAGATGGCATCATGCCTATATCAGGAACTCTGTCTTGACACCGATTTTGCAATGGGATAAATCTGCTTTGAAAACCCAGAATTACAAGCAATGCTACACTCATGCTACAGAGAAGCTACCACTCCTGTACACTAATGATGCTGCATGAAACTAAGTGCAGCTTCAAACTTGATTATATTACCCCACCAGCGACTGTAGGATGCCAAAGCAACATAGCTACCTTATTTGATGAAGCTTGCTGGTTTGTGTGGGGTATTTTGTTGAGGTTGCCAGTCTTCTGATGTCTGTTCGATGCACAGAATCTAGCGCTATTCAGTTTGACTCTTTACTGACTTTGTAAACTCTGTAGAAAACAGATAGTCCTATGCTGTTAAAATTGCATGTAGGACACAACTTCAGAGGGCCCATGTCCTCTGGCGTACCATCGAATTCAATTTTTGTAGTTCGGCAGTTACAAACTGTAGACCATCTGTTTCTTTGCATACTTTGTTAGTCCCCTTTCACTGTTTTCCAGCAGCACTTCCACTCGCACCAGCGCAACACCCACTAACACACCACCACTTCAGTGTCACTGCAGAATGATCCACCACACAAACAATACCTGTTCTTTGGAGGTCCTGACCACTGAAGAACAGGGTAAAAGGGGGTAACAGAGTATCAGAGAAACAGATGGACTACAGTCTGTAACTGTAGAACTACAAAGTCCACCTATACAGTAAGTGGAGCTGATCAAATGGACAATGAGCGTAGAAACAAGGAGGTGGTGTTAATGAAGCAGTTGGTTGGTGTATATATATTTTTTTTCAGCAATAATTATATTTTAATATTAGAATGCATTTCTCATTTAACTGGTATTTATACATAAAAAGTCACCACCCAGGTGAAAAAAGTCATATAACCCAATTAAAAGTTTCTGTTGGATCCTGATGTTGTCCAGATAAGCTGATTTCACAGGGGTCAAGGAATCTAATGGTGTAATAGGCTGGTTCCAGATGGATTTGATGGTTTCTAAAGGTGTAATGTAAAGGCGTCCTACATGAAACTAGTGACCTGCAATGGTCACAATTAAGCCAATTCCCTCTAGCAAGCAAAGCAATCAGGTTTTAAACCTAATGTTGGGAGTTTGAGAGAAACTTCATTTTCTAGACAACACAGGAAAACGTGACGTTATAGACATTACAGTGGTGTTAAGGCTGCTGCTCCTTTGAACTGGATTATTATTTCTAAGTAATGTTAAATACCTTCCCAGATATAGTTCCCGTCGAGCCGCTTAATGAACTTGAACCAGTGCTTATCCGTGTACGGCTCGGTTAGATGCACCTGCCCGGTCCACAGGCAGGGCTCCCGGGTGGACAGCAGCGGCCGTGCGGCGCTCATCCGGACGGCCTTATCCGGGCTCCACTGACCGAGCTCCGGGCGGGAGCCCAGCACAAACACCTCGACGTCCGGCCGATCCGGGGTCAAAATCACCCCGAACCTGAAAATGAGCATCTTGAATAAAGAATTGAGTAAATGTCTTTAACCGCGACTGTAAGGTAACACCGGTCGTGTTCAGTCGGTCTGACAGTAGAACGGAGATGAGTGGAGCTCGGGGCTAAAAATAAGGCTTGTGTACTTTTGGCAGCGTTCAGCTGGGAGTGAGCGGGCGGCTAAGGGTCGCTGGACTTTAGGTCATTTTTTTCATGAAAACTTTGCGCTATGAGTATTTTTGATGAGTGTGGGTGCTTACATACCAACACAAACCCATTTGGGTTTGACTGCTAGCAGCTAGCACTGCGACTTTTCCCCCCGAGTTCGCTTCGCCACTGTTTTGCTTAAGTTGTAGTTTCCAAACTGAGACATTTGAACGCAGTTAGTTCTGAGCGGTCGTGAGCTGAAACTACAATTCCCATAATGCCTTGCGTGCAAGCAGGGGAAACAGCAGACTAGTCAGTTAGCGACAGCTAGAGGAGAAAGTTTAAAACTAAAAGATGAAGGTTTTTCTGTTAAAGTGTTCGCTATAAAAAGAACTTTCAGGTGTTTTTAAATTAAAACTTTTTACCCATTCTCTGGTCTGGGGGGCCAGTTACGTGTAGTTCTGTGGTGGTCCTAGAGACAAAAAAAAACACAAAAGGTTTCCAGTCATATTTTTAAAATGTTATTTTTGTATATTTGGTTATGAACGTGCTTTGAACGTAAGAAGGGAGCATTAAAAATAATAAATATAGTATAAAATATCAATGTCATAGGTGAGTGGTGGAGTTTGATTTCTGCCTAACATCACTATGGACCAAATTTGGCCACAGTCTGGGCAGGCCTGCTCTAGTTTTGTTGTAGCTAGTTTTTTCTCTGGGTCAGTGTAGGATGTTTTAGACTTAGGTACCCGTTCTTGTTTCTTCACATGTGACATCACCATGAAGATTAGCCTGTTGGTATAAGAGAACAATGACGCTGCATGGCTAAATAACATCAGTGGTGCTCCATTCACTCATAAAGCTTGTCTCTATGGACCAAGGGCTCCAGTGAGGGAGGGACCACAAGGATACTTTCAGCCAAAATGCTTTTCTGAGTTCAGACCATGCCTTCAAGATGTGGTGGTTGTATAAGAGAAAACTGATTGAGGGAGCGGAAGAACCCTTGAGAAATGGGCAGCTTCTGTCTGTAGCTAGAAGGCCAGACCTCCCCGCTTAGCTGTATTGATGTAGAACTGAGGAACTGGGAGGAGATGGGGTGGCAGTGGGGGTTGATCACAGGAACGCGTGAGGATGTGAATTTACTGGGTGCTAGATTGAAAGAAGGAAGGGTTTCCGGCATGTTCCTCCCTCCAAGCTTCAGTTATGACATGACTGCATCAGAAAACCATCCAAAGGCCTGAAAACCTGCTGGTGTGAATTGTACCCTAACGTAATACATTTTAAAGCTAGAAATTAATGAATGCACACAATCTCCTCATGGAATGTGAGGGGACAGCTTGGACTTAGCCTGAGAAGAAGCTGCGGATGGACATGAAGGGTTAGCTTTTGGTGCTGTGCAACTTGTTTATTTCCACCAACAAAACAAGTTTTAGGAAACACCTCTAGACTTATTCAACCAAGCAATGCCCTTTTTAAAGGGTAAATCCAAATTGATCACAGTTCAGTAGCTTCATGCAATTGTGTTGTTGTTCAAGTTGTAGAAGCTGGTTACAAGACAGTGTAAAATGCCAGTCCTCTGGGGTCATTGAGTTTTCTAATAACTCGGACAGTGTAAATAAACTAAAAGTGCATTCGCAGTTTCTGTGCAGTCGGCGCTCTTGTTCAGCCTTAAAGTCATTGAGAATTGGAAATCACAGCTCATTTTTCATGATGTATTTCTGTGAATCACAATATCAGGGAGGGTCTCTGACCTAGCGGTGTGTTTTTCTCTCAATAAAAGGTGGGGGCCATTGAAGTGGGAGGTGAAACATTATTGGCTAAAATAGTTTTTCCCCACCCACTGGAGCACAACGATGTGAGAAGGGCGTGTTAGAGGCTAGATAAAGCCATCATATTTTTATAGAAGGTTACTGTGGTCATTTATGATGAGTCAAACTTAATATGACCAGAAAAAAAAGTCTACAATCACAGAGTCTTGTCAAAGATCATAAAATATCTTTTTATTTAACACAACCAAAAACCACATGCATCTCCAGCCTACAACATGTCCTGGCTTTTGTCTCCTGGATGTCACTCTGCTAAATCCATTCAGCCAGCACACTTGATCAGGCAAAAGGCTTCTTCCTTCGTCTTCAGCAGCAGCAGCAGCATGTGACAGTTGCATACACAAAACACTTGGTAAGGCCTTCATTGGGATTATACAGACACAAATAAAAACATGGCTTTGGGCAGCAGGCTAGCTCAATGGTATGCAATCCACATCCCATACCACGCACTGCAATTGTGTTTTCCTTGCTCTACCAAACCTGACTCAGCTCATGAAGGGTTGACGGTTGACAATTGACAATTTGATCATTACATGAGTTAAAGGAATACTCCATTGCTTTTTAACCTGAATCAAAGGGGGCCGGGCAGGGGTAGCAACCATGTAGCAGAAAGGCAGAAATACATGGCAGGTTGGTCCAAAGAGCCACACAATCAGGACAGAATCCACAGAAGAGCTGCCTTTACAAGTCACCAGATCCACCTACAACATACAGCTCATCCCTAAAATGTGACTAATACAAAGCTACATTCACATTACAAGCCTTGTTGCTCAAATCTTTTTCTTTGCTCTAATCCGGTCTGACGCGATGATTCACACTCGTTTCGGTGATTCTAATCGGTCACTAATATGAACGAACCAGCGTCCTGAAATGACCCGCATGCGCACATCCTACTCAGTAACATCACGTGAATGAATCACATGCGTCATCAGCACAAAATAACAAGCGGAAAGAGCTTCGTTGTGAAGATGATGAACTCTGATCAGCTCGAAGCTTCATTATTAGAGCGAGACGAAGGCAGAAAAGGTGAGCTGTGTTGCTCTTCCACCGTTTACAAGCTTTAACTTTAATTTGGCGCTGCTGCCAGGGTAACACTGAGTGTCACATTAAGGTCGCATGGCCAGGAATCGGATACGCATCCGATCTAGGACCACATATGGAAGTGGCTCAGGTCGGATTTAAAAGATTAGATTTGTGTGTCCACACAGCCCTAAAAACATCTACTTCGGCTACGTTCACATCACCAGGCTGAAGTGACAAAAATCTGATTTTTTTGCCCTAATGTGACTCAGATCTGATTTAGGGCTGCTGGGACACGCAAATCTGACCCGAGTCAACCTGGTAACGTAAACGTAGCCAAAGTGATGCATCTGTAAATCGATGTGGCCTTAAAAACTGGGTGTCCAAGGTTTAGTTTCACTTGTACAAAACCGTGAGCTCGGCAGGCCCTGATGATTTGGTGGTGGGGCATTGCCTCACTAAGTGATCCTCTGATGCCAGGCCTGATGAACATTCAATCAACACGGACTATAATTTTCCTTGTACTTACAAAGAAACAGAAAACCCAAATGAGAAGTTGCTTCAGGGCCCCCTGGCTTCTATTATGACTCAACAGGTTTTTGGCTCTTTTATGAAGTAGAGGGAAACATGTGTAAATGATCATTTGTGGTAAGTAACCACACAGGGATACAGCTGCTGAACATTAGGTTGAAAAACACCAGAGTATTCCCTTCAATCAGAATTGCAAGGGTGCAGTCAGGTTCCCAGGATTGGGACAGAAAATCACTGCACTGGAGCCCAGATTATTACTTCATAACACATCTGATGCACATATGTAAAGCTTTCGGACAATAACAAATGCAAACATTTTCTTTTATGACATGCACACGGAGCTAAAACCTGTGCTTGCAAGCCTTTCTGAATGTAAACGTTTAATGTTTTGGAAAGTGCTACATATGTCTCTACAAATGTGTTACTAAATGCTTGTGAAGTGCCCGTTTAAAAGTGCAACCCAATGTTCTATTGCCTGAAGACGGAGAGTCTTTGCCAGTGGCAGAGTTCGGTAAAGTGCTGGGTGTAACTTTTGTTACACCAAAAAAACAAAAATATATGGCCAACACACTTAGATATGAGCTCATACTGTAAGCACACTGGTTCGTGTTTGTGTTTTCTGATGATTTATGATATTTTATCCAAAGGTACTTAGGATCAGCCCCAGCTTACCCACAGTCATATTCATTGATATGATCGCCAAAGTCTGATCCTGAACAGCACCTTTACTCATGACCTTTATCTGTAAGGAATAGATATGTGTTCCGATTTGGGATCAGCTTCCTGCCTTCTCCATAACCTCAAACTCACAGACTGAAAAGGGAAATTTAGTGAGGAAGAGCACTACTCTGAGATCTTCACAGGAAAACCTTCAGATTTGCTGGTGCAGCTAATAATGAATGAAAGCTCGTAGGAGCAGGTTAACACTACACCGAAGCATCTTCATGATGTTTCAGTCACCGTTAGTCCTGTTAGCACTTGTTCCAGAAAAGACCACTTATCCTGTTAGGGTACTGTCCGTAAACCGAAGCATGCAGATGCAATATAATGCAGATGTGCACTTGATTGGAGTCAGCACTGGAAGACCTAAGTGTGAAAGATTACTGGGATCACCCTAGTGTGTAGAGTTAAATAAATCAAGTGCACCGATTAAGGCTCTTCATTTAATTCCACTCAGTTAAGTCGTTTTTGGCCAACATTTTCCTCACTTCAGTGTTAGCCCTCTTGCGGAACCGTTCCGGATGTGACTTCTGCGAGAAAAATGTGTGTCCGACCTTAAAACTTTAAACACACAACCTGGAATCAACCTTCAATTTATGTACTGAATATATATATATATATATATATATATATATATATATATATATATATATATATATATATATATATATATATATATATATTTTTAAAGCAAAAAATATTTCGTCTTATGTACACAGTGATAGATAGTACAGATTAAAGAGGTTAGGTAAGGTAGTGTTTTAGCTCTTGCGTTCTGGTGTGAAGTGTTTCATTTGTTATAATACTGGTTTAAGGACCGAACGTAGCGACCGTCCATCCCGGGTGAGCTCCCTGGTTGTGCACATGCAGGGCAGTGGCACCGCCTCCACCTGCCGGTTGACCTCATTATACAGGCAGTGCTTCAGGTGGTCCGCCATGCTGGAAATGTCCGCAAATTCCCACCTAGTCACCGGACTGAAGGCTGTACTGAACCGCCACACCTGTAGGAAATAAACATCACCTGTAGTAGAACGGCTTTGATGGTTTATTACTAAATTTCTGTTTTCTAATTTAATAAATATCATACAGTTAAAAGACGTGTATCCTATGTTCATCACATTTTACTTTTCCCCCGTTGATGTCCAGGTTTTTGTGGTTTTGCATACCAAAAATAAAATTAGCTTTTACGTTACATTTTTTTTAACCTCCTTGGTCCACAGACTTCAAGAGGCTGTTTTCAATACTGTGCCTTTAAGACAGTTACACCATGTCTTGTAAAAGTAGTCACCCCCTTGGCTTTTTATATATATATAAAAAGTTCTGGTGCAACCGATTACCTTCAGAAGTAACATGCTTAGTGAACTGAAGTCCACCTGTGTGCAATCTAAGCATCACGTGATCTGTCAGTATATACACACACCTTTTCTGAAAGGCCCCAGAGGCTGCAACACCATTAAGCAAGAGGCACCACTAACCAAACAACACCATGAAGACCAAGGAGATCTCCAAACAAATCAGGGACAAAGTTGTTGAGAAGTACAAGTCAGGGTTGGGTTATAAAAAAATATCCAAATATCTGATGATCCCCCGGAGCACCATCATCAAATGGAAAGAACCACATGGTACCACAACAAACCTGCCAAGAGAGGGCCACCCACCAAAACTCTCGGACCGGGCAAGGAGGGCATTAATCAGAGAGGCAGCACAGAGACCAAAGGTAAACCTGAAGGAGCTGCAGACTTCCCAAGCAGAGACTGGAGTATCTGTTCATATGACCACAGCAAGCCGTACACTCCATAGAGTTGGGTTTTATGGAAGAGTGGCCAGAAAAAAGCCTTTACTTACAGACAAACATAGGAAGGCTCGTTTGCCAAAAGGCATGTGGGAGACTCCCCAAATGTATGGAGGGAGGTGCTCTGGCCACATGAGACCAAAATTTTACTTTTCGGCCACCAAAGACACTCTGATGCAAAACCAACACATCTCATCACCCCAAGAACACCATCCCCACAGTGAAACATGGTGGTGGCAGCATCATGCTGTGGGGATGTTTTTCAGCAGCAGAGACTGGGAAACTGGTCCGAGTCGAGGGGAAGATGGTGCTAAATACAGAGATAATTTTGAGCAAAACCAGTTTTGGTTTGTCAGTGATTTGAGATTGGAATGGAGGTTCACCTTCCAACAGGAAGCTTTTTTGCTTTTGCAGCTATAATCGCCGCAAAAGATGGCTCTACAAAATACTGACTTTAGGGGGGTGAATAGTTATGCACACTGAAGTTTTCTGTCATTTTGTCCTATTTGTTGTCTGCTTCACAAAAAAAAAAAATCAAATGTTCAAAGTTGTAGGCATGTTCTGTACATGAAATGATGCAAACCCTCAAATAATCCATTTTAATTCCAGGTTGTGAGGTAGCAAAACACGAAATATGCCAAGGGGGGGTGAATACCTTCGCAAGGCACTGTATGTAAATGAGCCATGTTCTGATTGACCTCCTACTGTGTCTCATTCAAAAAGCAGTCCAGGATGAAACACTCCTCCCAACTTATAATAAATGACGGGGGATAAACTGCTGTAGGCTGAAAAGGTAGTTATAAACATGTATAAATACAACCCCAATTCCAATGAAGTTGGGACGTTGTGTAAAACATAAATAAAAAAAGAACACGATGGTTTGCAAATCCTTTTCAACCTATATTCAACTGAATACACTACAAAGACAAGATATTTAATGTTCAAACAGATAAACTTTATTGTTTTTTGCAAATATTCACTCATTTTGAATTTGATGCCTGCAACACGTTCCAAAGAAGTTGGGACAGGGGTGTGTTTACCACTGTGTTACATCACCTTTCCTTTAACAACACTCAATAAGCGTTTGGGAACTGAGGACACTAATTGTTGAAGCTATGTAGGTGGAATTCTTTCCCATTCTTGCTTGATGTACAACTTCAGTTGCTCAGCAGTCCGGGGTCTCCGCTTCATAATGCGCCACACATTTTCAATGGGAGACGGGTCTGGACTGCAGGCAGGCCAGTCTAGTACCCGCACTCTTTAACTATGAAGCCACGCTGTCATAACACGTGCAGAATGTGGCTTGGCATTGTCTTGCTGAAATAAGCAGGACGTCCCTGAAAAAGACGTTGCTTGGATGGCAGCAGATGTTGCTCCAAAACCTGAATGTACCTTTCAGCATTAATGGTGCCTTCACAGATATGCAAGTTACCCATGCCATGGGCACTAACACCCCCCCAGATCATCAGAGATGCTGGCTTTTGAACTTTGCGCTGGAAACAAACCGGACAGTGTGTTCACTGACAGTGGTTTTCTGAAGTGTTCCTGAGCCCATGTGGGAATATCTGTTACAGAATGATGTCGGTTTTTATTGCAGTGCCGCCTGAGGGATCGAAGGTCACGGGCATTCAATGTTGGTTTTCTGCCTTTTGATGATATTATGGACTGTAGATGATGAAATCCCTAAATTCCTTGCAATTGGACGTTGAGAAACGTTGTTCTTAAACTGTTGGACTATTTGCTCACGCAGTTGTTCACAAAGTGGTGAACCTCGCCCCGTCCTTGCTTGTGAACAACTGAGCCTTTCAGGGATGCTCCCTTTATACCCAGTCATGACACTCACCTGTTTCCAATTAACCTGTTCACCTGTGGAATGTTCCAAACAGGTGTTTTTTGAGCATTCCTCAACTTTCCCAGTCTTTTGTTGCTCCTGTCCCAACTTCTTTGGAACGTGTTGCAGGCGTCAAATTCAAAATGAGTGAATATTTGCCAAAACGATAAAGTTTATCCGTTTAAACATTAAATATCTTGTCTTTGTAGTGTATTCAGTTGAATATAGGTTGAAAAGAATTTGCAAATCATCATATTCTGTTTTTATTTATGTTTTACACAACGTCCCAACTTCATTGGAATTGGGGTTGTATGTTGATTTTCATGATGATATAAAAACTTGGACCTCGACTTTCCATATATGGACAGTACGGACTGGAGAGTGAATGGTATGCTTTGAAACTTTAACAATATTTGCATACTGTATTAAATTCTTTACCTTCAACATGTTTAGGGGAATTAAGATTTTTAAGAATCTATTAGTTTAAACATACCCAGTATGTTTATGTTAACATAAAATGCCTTTTACATTTAAAAACTACAGTCTACCTTGTCTTTTATCTGCCAGGTTCTTCTTCCGTCTGGGTACTGCCTCTTCTCCCACTGTACCACCACCATGCCCCGTGTCTGCAAGAGACTAGCACAAACATCCCTCATGGTGCGGGACACCATGGACAGCTGGCAGAGGCTGAAGCCATCCAGGAACCGTGCTACATGCTGGAGAATCTCAAAGGGCAATCCACTCAGGCGGTCGCACCCAGGCTCCACCACCACATCCATCACAGGCTGCACCCCAAAGGACCTGAGGTGGCGGTTGTGAACAACCCTTGACCCATGAGTGGAAGGGCAGAACCTGCGTTGTGAGTAGGTGCAGCCATAGTAGGCCAGCGGGCAGCGGTGCTCCATCCAGCCATTCAGGCCCGAATGGATGTCTCCATGGACGTTGCGGAAGTGTGAGAGGAACTCTTCCCGGCGGAAGAGCTGGCCACATTCAAAGGTGAACATGGAGCCTTCACGCGGGGCCCAGCTGGGTCGGGGCACCAGCTGCTCCAGCGTCAGGTCCAGCCGCAGAGTGCAGAAGGGGCTGGGCTGCGAGAGGCGGGGTGCAGCTCGGTCACATGCAGAGGCTGATGCCACCTCCCCGACCATAGTGCTGGTGGCCAAGATCGCAGCAGGGAAGCTGAATGTCTGGGTACCGAAATCGACCCGCGAACCGCCAAAAGCGTAGACAGTGTCTGATATCCTCCGGGCCCGGGGTGACTCCTCCAAGCAGAAAAGCAGGGCAGCGGCTATGAAATCAATCTCTCCGAGCCCCATGGGGTCATCCCGAGGCTCCTGCTCCAGGTCGGATGTGTCTACAGATTTGTCTTCCATTTTGCAGCGAGGATACCTGTGTGGGTAGCTGTCCACAGGACAACTCCTCCGTCCGTTAAGGGCGAGCGGCATAAAGTTACGCAGCAACTGAAGGTTTTGGAGTTTCCTCTCAAAAGCCCTGTCTTCAAAATCTAATGCCATGGAAGGTAGTGCAAAGTCCCTGGGAATAACCAATGCCTGGGCATGGACAGGTGGCTGCAGTAACGGAACCTGGGATCCTGATGCTTCCTGCATAGCAACAGGGGCTAGATCATATCTCACCTGTGCTCTGTGGGGAATTAATGGACCAACAAACTCCAGCGAACCACTGGCCTCCGGGCACTCATGGTCCACCTCAGCCGCTTCCATGATATTCTCCTGTAATTCCACTGTAGCTGCTACGGCATTGTGACAGTTGTTACACAAGCTCCGCTCATCTGCATCATCCAGCCTGAGCAAATACCCTGAAGACTCTTGAGAATGCTCTTCACTAATGCCTCCATCATCAATTCCACCAACTGCCCCAAACATGGCCTTCGCTTCAGACGTAGCATCCTCCATTTCAATGTCTGCTGACTCTACAGTTTCTGGCTGGTTGATCTCACTGTTCGTCTTGTTGACTTTGGAGCTACTGATTGGTTCAGTGCCTTTGACGGCATCCCCCAGCGCACCAAGGGCAGAGGCCAAGCTTCTGCCCAGCTCCATCAAGGTTTGATGTCGCTGAGGCTGCAACTCTTCATTCAAACCACTAACCCCATTTGCTATTTTATCACAGTTGGACCCGGCATCTTCTTTCATAACAAGTGATTTATGTAACTCTCCATTTAATTCTGACTGTGCTGCTGACACACTTGTGGTGGAACACTGTGTATCGGAGGCATTGAGGTGGATTAGGACATTGAGGGCTGCAGCTAGGCTTTTGGTTGTCTCTACTGTGGTTTGGTAAAGCTCACCATAACGTTCCTCGTTCAATCCGTTAATTCCATTGCTGATTTTGTCCTTTGAGCAGCATGCCGCAGACGCCTCATCCGCAGGCCGCTCGGCTGGTGGAGTGGGAACTGGACTGTCTGTCAGTAAATTAGGTTTTTCAAAGTTCTCCACAGGCTGTGCCTTTTTCTCAGGGCCACTAGTAGGTGCTAGAGAGACGAGTTTAAGTGAGGCCAGCATGGTGCGCTGGTCCTGCAAAGCAAGAGCCATGTCTAGCTGCTCTTCCTCATCCGCATCTCGACTCAATCTTTCATATGAGCGGTAATCCTCGTCGTTCACAGGCCACCTATTCCACTCCATTGTGCAACAAACCACTCCAGCAGGACATACCTCAAGGTGCTCGGCCATCTTGCCCCGGGCCAGCATGAAAGGGCAGCCAATGCTGTGGTTGAGGCACGGAACCCTCTCTAACGGACACAGTAGCTGATGCTCATCCACCTTACAGCCATGGAAAACGGCGCCGCAAACCAGTGGGCAACCGAGGAGGTCACAAGAAAAGCCAGGCTCGGGCTTGACCATGCACCGCCGGCTCACACACGAAATGCAGTGAACATGGGGCTCCACCATTTTCAAAGCGGTGGAGCCAGGGATGATGGCTGAAGCACAAGCTTTTGGGTCACAACGTCTGTAAAACAGTAACATTGAAAAAAATGACTGAACTTTCGTGCTACTGTCACAAATAACACATCGTCAAACCTCCCATTTTCTACGGATGTTTACAGAGTTAAGACACCAGCTACCATTTACACGGTGTCAAAATTTCAATGACACGTTAACTCACATGGAAAATGTAACCATAACTGAAATCTAGATGGTCAATAAATGAGTTATTTAATCTGTCAGTGTTCCAATCTTTCTACCATAAATGAGCTGCTCATCACTTTCAGGAGTTATTTTACTGAAGCAATTACCAAACATATTTTAGTTAAGCAATGAGCAAAAAGTTACAAGAGCTCAGGTATTCTACAAAAGTCATGTTATTAATGTATTTAATTAATTATTATACAAATTAATTATTATGTATGTAAACATGTGGATTATAATAAACATCTCTTTATTTCTTGAAACGTTTCACTACAGGTAGACAACGGATGCTCAAAATATTATGGACACATGATGATATCATAATCATATAAGCACTGGCCATCAGAGTGATGTTTAGATTTGACCAATATTTCAAACCAGCATGTGATGAGGTATTTAGGCTTCATCTCAGCCTAGAAAACTGACACTAAATTAGGAAGTCTGTCTCACATCGTGATCGTTATTTGCCTTATTGTGCGTGTACAGTAGGCCGTTGGGCACATTTCTGATTTCATACCACGTGGCTGATGTTCAGAAGTTTTTTCAGACTTTTTTCTTGAGTAATTTTAATTCAAATGTGTAAGTTATTCCACAGATTTTTCCAAATTTCGATCTTTAAGATGTACACAAAGTCATTCAGGGTAGGTGTGGAGTAAAATGCTCCGCTCTAAAGAAACGTACCTAGTCAGAATTGTACGCAGTGGAGGTGATGGGAACCAGACGTCCTAAGTTATTACATGAAATACTTCTGAATACGCTACCTGATGCCCAAGCCACTGTTCTGTCAGAGATTAAACTTTGGGCTAAAATATACTATATATATATATTTTTAATCTATTTATCGTAGCGAGTTGCATGCAGGGTGTTATAAGACAGAACAGTCACCAAAGAAAACTTTTTCCCCCAGATTTATCACCATCATCATCATATATAAACACTCAGAAGACACCCGTGGGTTCACTATTGCTTTTGAAAAGTAAAAAAGATCTATATTTTTGTCGTAGACACGGAGACCCCCGATTCCCATCACCACTGTACAGAAATCAGAGTTGGTTAGTTTCTCTACAGTGAACCATTTTACCTCAAACCACTCAAAGTGACTTTGTTTACGTCTCAATGACTGGATTATGTATACATTTTGAAAATCCGGTGGACCTGTCCTTCGGCATGCTCATCTGAATAACTTGGGTCTTATTTAAGGTAGCAAACCAGCTACTGACCCACAGGTTGTTTTGTACGACTGTCTGGACTGAATCTACCGGAACACACACAAAGAAGACGCGTTAACCTGATTAATCTCGCTCAGATGCGCTGGTCTGATCAGCAGTAAGCTGATTTGACGTAGTCGGTCACATCAAAATAAGGTTTTGTGCGGCAGGTTAACGACACCGCTAGCGATCTGACAGAGCGGCCAAACTCAAAAACAACAACGACCTCGAAAACAAGCCCCTGCGCCGCAGACTGAAGTCGTAATAGGCGAATTCAAACCCCAGACCTGTGGTGTTTCCTGCGTTTTCTGCGTTTTCAGCGCTGAAGGGCTGAAGGGCTGATGTTTGTGGGTGTAAACACTGTTAGCTGCGCTGCGCTTCGCTAGCGCTGCTAAACTTTCTGGCTGGAGTCCGAAACCAAACAAACTCCCTCCGGCGCTCCGCCCGCTCACTTACCGAAGCCTGTCAGCTCAGCCGCGGCCGCTCAGCTCGCGTTTTCCGCCGGCGTTCAGTAAAAAAGACTCAGCAGAACAGGCCGGACCGCGTTTTCACTCCGAACCATTGCGGCTTGTCTCTGAAATCTTCTTCAGAAATGTTCAGTCTGTGTCCGCTGTCTCTCTCCGACCGGGACGCCAGCGACTGTCGTCATCACGCAAGCCGCTGTCGTCATCACGCACGCCCAGCGTAGCTTTAGGATTATTCAGGATTTTTATGTTTTTTATTTTTTTAAATCATACTAAACAATCAAGAACGACCAAGATATTACATACTTAAAAAAACATTCAGCAGTCGAAGTAAAGGTATAATAAAATAAAGTTGTACGTCTATAATAAGTCTAATTCGTGGCAACACGTTGATCGTAGAAAAAGACCAAGTTCCTTAAAAAAACTAAATCAGTGGATGTTTTTTTTTTATTTTATTTATTTTTTTATGATTATACATTTGTGTAAAAAAATATTTTCATTATTAATCAAAAATCCATCCCAGTTCAGAGTAAGTGAGTCAACATTCCTCTAGGAGAGCCAGTTTTGGAGACGATTCCAGAAGGTAACAAAAGTGAATACAGCTAAAGGAAATGTGTCCTGTCGTTTATTATCATTCATTTATTCAGCTTCCTTATTTGACTATACGTGGTTTTGCAGTATTTGGTTACTTTGCTGCTGCTGGTTTACTCATTTAGAGCTGCGATGTGTCTCAGAAGGTAATAGCAGCGCAGGCTACGTTTCACCAAAGGACGTTTACAGTCATTCGCGATCTAAAACATTTATTATTCTTCCAAGGTCTGAAATGTCCACCTAACTGATTCATACTCTCACTGAACTCTTGACCCACTATGTCATCATTCACCCTGACAATATCCAATACAGCCAGAAGCCCTGACTGCTTCTCATTAACCCATTCATGTCCAACAACTGAACAGAGCAGATAGAGGAAAAAGACATGGAACTTGTTCTGAGTGGTCTGTAACCCAATCTAACAGACCCCATTTGAATTTTCTAATTATATGTCATTTTTATACTTTTGTTCAATGAAAGTAGCATTTTCCAGAGTTTCATTCAACTTTAGCACCATGTGACAAAAGGACTGAATTTAATTTGATCAATGAAATGATAAAAACTCACTTTTTAACCAGACGGTTTGATAACATTTTAAAGGTTCTCCACATTTGTGCTCCAGCAACATATAGACCGATTTCTTACATGGCCATTTATGATGAGCCTTGGTTCCTCTCGTTGGTTCTTCCTCGTTTTCCAAAGGTTCTCCTTTGGAGTCTTGGCTCCTCTCAGTGGTCCTTCTTTATGCAGGTTTCCTGACGCTGCCTCTCTTGGGTGTTTATTGTGTGAAATGGGTACGAATGTGCTGCCCAGTGCCTGGTTCACTATTTTCCAGTAGTTCTGAGTAATAATTTTGGTCTAAAACCTTTTTCTGGCAAACATTCAGGGTGAAGAAATACATACAGAGCATTATAATGAAAAAGAGCCTCCAGAGAACACTGCTAACACGTTACCACTAACTACATATCAAAACTGCCTCACTGCTTGTTTTGGACTGGTTGTACACATGACCCCTGGTTCCCATCACCACCACTGAGGTGAAAAAATCTGAGCTTCTCTACCATGCATGGTTTCAAATACCACTCTGAAAGACTTTGTTTACATCTCAATGACTTGAATTTGGCTTCTGACATCCCCTTTAATTAATACTTGCCACACTTTAATCCTACTAGAAAAAATCAACTTAAGCTGTTTCACGCAACCGGGCAGTGAACTTGATTTGGAATAATGAAAAAAGGCTCTACATAACATAAACTGAAGACCCCAGTACAGGCCTCTCCATCAGCCCTATCAAGCCCAGATTTCATGTAAACGAATGAGAGAATACTAACACAAAATATTACCTTCATCATCATTTGTCATCAGTGTAAATGATGGATAAAAACGGATCATGAGAGTCCGTGACTGCATAGGAAAGAGAATTATGGAAGAAGAGAATAAGATCATGACACACAACAACTGGCTGGCTCCTTATGAAGAGAGAAGTACTTTAAGACATTCACATTCTTTTATTCTTTCATCTAGGCGCTTTCCTTATATATATATATATATATATCCATCCATCCATCCATCCATCCATATATATATATATATATATATAAACGACTACTGCAAAGGGTTCGTTCACAAAATGAAGTCGTATAGTACATCGGATAGACAATATAATATATAGTTTAAAAATATTGCTTGATAAGTAGCATTTTATTTGCTCTATCTATTTGGTTTCCATACATTCATGATTGAAACAAGTAATGTTACCATTACAGAAAATGACTCTTTATCTCAGTAATATACCATTAAAGTTCCTTAAGCTATCAAACGATAATCAAATCAAATCAACTGACGTCTACAGAACAGTTCACGGATTCAAATCAACAGGTTCAGGCACCTAGACATATATTCTCATTCGAAATACACCAACAGTTATATTTTCGTACTTAATTTAGAAGAAGATCTAACATCAAACTACGAATAGCTTCTTTTGACAGGTTAATCATTTGGTGCTGCAACACTAAAGACTTTCAGACAACAACACTCTGACCTCTAGAACATCCTCTAGAACCAGCTGTTTCTGCACAAGCTGAGAGTTGGCGGCACTGTTTCCGAAATCCCTGATTCAAACGTGTCTTTTTACGGACAAAGCATAAAATCAAAAAATATATTTTCTAGTGTCTCAAATTTACAATTTTTTGCATCCATTATGAAAATTAATGACGGCTTTCTCAAAGATCTTCATCTCCTTAGTTCTTCTCTCTCCCTACTAAGGCCAACTTAGCTCAAACAGTTCAGACATCGTTTACATGCTTGCTTCAGTGGTGACGCACACGGGGGAGGAATAGGCACTCTGGGTAACGGAGTTTTTAGCAGACAGGACCACACAGTAACGGGTGGCGGGTTCAAGGTCAGTGACTTCCCACATCTCATTGTAGATGGTCAACACCTCTCTGAGTGGACGAGAGGGAGTGTCTTCCCTCACAATCAGAGTGTAATAGCTCGCTCCCGTGACTGGTGTCCACTCCACACGCAGGGTCACTCCAGTCACCTGGGTGAACTTCACATCAGGCACCAGCAGCTCTTCTGGAATGGCAGGAGAAGGGAAAAGAAATTACTTTTCTTTTTATTATTTTTAATGTTATTTTATTTTACATTACTGCATCATATTCTTCTTTCTTTGATGTCCTTTGTGATATTATGCTTCAATATTTACTTATGTTGTTTATTCTCTTTTGCATGGTAATTTGGACCTGTCAGTTTGCCCTTGGTGTTGTGACGGAAAGTAAATCTGCCCTCAGTGACAGCTTTGCGGCAGGTCTTTCAGGAAATGTCCACTAGAGGGAGCTTAGGCATTTCTCATTCATCTCTTTATGCAATGACTCACGTATGAGGTCCAAATAAGCAAACTGCCACATCCCACTCAGTTTGGCCTTTTTCTCTTTTGAAAAACTACATCTCTGTAGTGCAAAGCAAAAGTTTCATGTTCTAAGCCAAGGCAATTTGACACGTGATAACCTTTTATGGTTGTGAACTTGTTGGCCAAAATGTCTTAATTCTAAGTTAAGCATCCTCACAACTGTGTCAGTAAAGTTTCACAGTTGTGCGTTTCCAAATGTTGACTATATCTGTTGTAGATACAGGAAACACAACGTTGGTTCCAGATCTCTCCCAAATGCCCTGAGGCATCGCATCAATGTATTAAATTTCACAGCACATCTGATGTAATAAAATGAAGTATTACGTAGCTAAACCAGGTATTGGATGGTATCTACATCATACTGGGCTGCCAGGAGGAAATGTCTGAAATGGTTAAACCACACCACTGATCCAGGTAAAATCACTGTTCACTGTATTAAAATTATTTGCATGTATTCTAATTAAATTAGTGCTTTTATGAGAAAATGAATGCTCAGTCTAGATAAACCGTTTTTGAAATATAAAACGTTGTCTTTATGTGTGATTTGTCTTATGAAGCATAAGCTCACCTTTCTCTTTCAGTCCAGCCAACATTTCTGCTTCTCGCAAATCTCTCCTACGTCGACCAACTATGCCTACAAAACATCCTTTACATTAGACAAGTGCATCGCACTCGACAGTAAAATCACAGTAAAATAACAGTTTATATGCGTAATTAATGTGCAGTATGTAATCTACATTATTTGATCAGAGATTCATTTAATTCAATTCATTCCAGATCAGCATGTATGTGTGTAGGTGTAGGGTAGACCTGTGTTGTCGATGGGCGGCACTAGGCAGGGCACTGAGAAAGAGAGCAAAATGGAATAAGTGTTATTTCTTCACATCGCAGGAAAATCCTACATTTGAATTAAATGAACTATTTCACTCTCCAGTTAAAACCATGACACATGTATGTACTATTCTCATCAATACTGGACAAAAATATGGACAAAAATCAGAATTCAAAACTGCTGTTTCGAAGCTGTTTTTAAGCTGTACTATTTTAGTCTATTTTTATACAGGATACAGTAGAGATTTCTTAAAACTCAACACAGGCACACACAAGTGTGCTATGAATTACGTGTTCAGTCTGCACAGTGATAATCGGTGGGATATAAGCTACCATTACTTGTTACTTGATAAGATTCATCGCTCCGGTGGTCTGTGCACACTAAACATGTCTTGGCTAATGACTACATTTAAGGTAAGAGGAAGAAGTAAACAGTACAATTAAATTTAACTACCATTTTAAGAGACTGTGTCTTGCCATATTCAAATGCATGGTTAATATAACTGGTGTAGAGGGAGTGGAGTAGCTTAACTAAGGCACAGAAACTGAAGAATTTCAGGTCAAATCTTTGGGACGATCGCTGGACTTAGCACTAGATGGCTGCTTCTTCTAATGTCCCTTCTGTCTGTTGTGTCCTTGATAAAAGCATCTGACTCCAGTTTGCCTCCATATTAGTGTTTTAACAGGTCATGCCACTTACTTTCTAAGCAGCCTTGGAAAAAAGTCAGAAATGAAAGTACCTGTAGCTCCAGTAACAGCAGCAGATGGTGCACTGGTTCCTGCTTGGTTCCTGGCCCTGACTGTCACTGAGTACAGCGTGCCACAGGGTACCAGTAATTCAAAGTACGTCCTATCTGTCCAGTAGGACGAAACCTGCACAAGAGCGAGGGGGTCATCATGGATTCGGCCGCTTAGCTCTACCAGGTACTCAACCCCCGGACAGGTCACTTGACTCCAGTACACACGGACCAGATTGGCATGTGTCCGGACAGTTACTGAGGCTGGGGGACACGGGGCTGCACAGAGAAGAAAAGTAAAGAGGATAAGGTCCTACATCCCTGAGATACCACATTTTAAACATGACTCAGCATTATTAGAAATACAGTACATTATCATCACTGATCACTTCTATTTTGTTCCTACTTGACTGTTATTTAATGTTACATTAGGGAAAATTAGCTGCATAACCTTTCTAAATCACACAATTTGAATACACCTGGTTATTTTTTTAATTTATTTCCAAAGGTTAAATCTTAAGATTTTTAGAAGTTTTTAAATGCAGCCCCCACAACAAGTAGTCCAGTTCTATGTATGTTCTTCAGGCCCACTGGAAAAGCATCTAAGGTGGCTCCTCAGGAAGTTGCTGGAGATCAGTGTCAGGATGCATCAAAGAAAGGAGGTGGTGGTTGGGGGTTCATTTGAAGAATCTAAGATATTACAATCCTGATATGTTTAAAAGCCCACCCTGAAGTATCAACCTCAAAGCAACTGTAGTTTTTCAAAAGTTCCTTACACCTTCAAGATGTGTCATCAGAAGGGGCTTTTCCTAGGCTGTGAACTAGAAAATCCATTCCAGGTATATTTACAACAGATATATCAATGGTTACACTTTTTCTTTCATGCCCTTTTAACACATATTTGATCACTGTATAATTTCATATGTGTTATTTCATAAAAACTTCTTTTAGAAAAGACTATTCTAAAGGATAAAAAGTAAAAATGAGGAGGTGTGCTCAAGCTCAGGACTGGTACTAGATGCTTTTATCATGATCTTTATTATTTAACCTTGTGGTGCTGTATCAGCAAATTCTTTTTTGAGGCTTTAACATACTTGCTAATATATTTTACAGGATATGCGTTTGCAATGTTACCTGCTCCCATCAGTAATCCCTGGCCCAAGGAACTGTTGCAGGTTCTGTCCGAAGCCTTCACACTGAAGTTGTACATCATCCCGCACTGCAGCCCCTCAATGTCACAGGTGGTACCCGTGGTCTCACAAGAGAGTTTGTCCCCTAGGGAAGTGTGAGCTAAGCCGAAGTAATTTACAGAGCCCTGACTGGCGGACCAGGAGAGTGTAGCCGAGCTGGTCTCACAATGTGTGGACACAGCCAGGTCCTGTGGTGCACATGGAGCTGAGGAGAAAGCAGAAAAGAGCTTATTGATCATATCATAATCAATGTATGGTTATGTGGAACAGTCTGTATTCATTTTACACTGTTTTTATTATAAAAATATAAACAAAACTCTGATTCTCTGCTGAGTTTTGAATAAACTGAAGCCAGTTAGGCAATATGACATGGAGACCACTGAGAAGAGAACTTCAACAACCAAAGCAAGAAATGATAAAGGAATTAATCAACATTACTACGTATCTGAGAATAGAGGTGAGTATTGTGCAGGCATTAAAATACAATCTTGGTGCAAAACTCAAATGATCTCACGTGTATGACTGCAAATTGATGTACATTATTCTGTACAGTGTCTAACCTGCGTGGTAGGTAATGAGCTGGCTACTGGGGCTGGTGCAGTTGCTGGCAGAAGCTGAGAGGCTGACAGTGTAAAGCTGGCCACAGTGCAGGTGGGTCAAGCTGCAGTTCTCAGCTGGTCCGCTGCAGGTGCGGACATCACCATCTTGGCCCGTGGCTGTAAGGGAGTAGGACTGGACCATTGCAGAGTGAGCCCAGGACACTAGCACTCCCTCTAATTCACACAGCGGCTTCAGTGTTACTCCCACAGGAGTGCAGGGGGCTGCAGGGGTCAAGAGCACCAGAACACAATTTAATTCTTTCATTCCAGAGACGATCTGTAAAAAAGTTGAAGCTGATGAAGTAAAACTTCCAACAGAATAATGATCACAAACACAGAAGAAAATCCGCCAAGGAATGGCTCAAAATTAAGAAATGGGGGTTATGCAATAGTCTAGATCTAGAAGCCCCAAAGCCTAGATATGAATGATCTGAATCCCACTGCAATGCTGTGGGGGGTTTTAAACAAGATGTAAAGGAAAGAAACCTTTTAACATTGCACAGCTGAAAGAATTCCGCATGAAGGAGTGAGCAAAAAGTTCCCACAGTAGATATCAGAAACTGGTACACAGTTATAGGAAATGCTTATGCAAAGTTGTTTCTGCAAAGGGGACAGTACCAATAAATGAAGCCAGGGGTGTACTTATTTTTTCAACAGGAAAAAATGATCTCTCGATTCATTTTTTTAACAAATGATTACAAAGTCAAATGTCCATCTTTTACATATCTTTTCATGCTGTTTAATGATTAAATACTAATATGTCCATATATGTCAAAAAACAGAAATTGTCTTGTGTTAAAGTCTACTTAGCTAATTTACTTTACTTATTGTGTTGCATTTTCACTGTGCTAATTTTTTTGTGTTCTTTTTTTGTAGGAAACACCAAGCAAGTAAGAGTTTTACTACCTCTGAAGTACAAAGCCGGAAACAATAAGTACTTGTGTTGGCTTATTTTTTCGTTTTTGCTTTGGTGTGTGTGTGAATTCCTGTCTTAATGATTTACTTTCATATGTGTGTGTGTAGATATGTGCCCCTGATGCTTTAGCTGAACCTGAACTGGTTTGCTGTGTGTGCAGTACCTGTGTTGATGTAGTATGGTGGACTGCGGAGGCTGTTACACTTGTCAGATGAGGAGGAAACCAGTATGGTGTACTGCATGCCACAACGTGCCCCCATTAGCACACAGGAGGTGCTATTGCTTCTGCACTCCAGGAAGCTCAGGTCTTGCCCCTCTGCTGTGGCAACGTAGAACGAGGAGCTCGCTTCTGAGTGCCAGCTCACGCTTATGGAGGTGCTACTACACTCTGTCTCTGCAGTGATGGCCATCAGGGCACAGGGAGCTGAGGACAAATGACAGATGGATAATGGACATTGGCATGCCCTAGGACAAGTGTTTTATAATCATGCTGACTGTACTAATGGATCACCAATCCAGAGTGGAGGTTTATGCACTCATACTGTAGAAGAGGGAGAACAAGTCTTGCCATTCACTCACAACAGCTCAAACCAATGGGACAGTTATACGGTTTGTGCATACCTGTCTCAATCTGGAAGGTGTTGCCGTGTGGACTGGCACACTGAGAGTTAAGAGCGGTAATGTGGAAGGTGTACTGAACTCCACACAACAGGTTAGGAACATTGCAGAAGAGCGCAGAGCTGCTGCAGCTGGAATTTGCACCGTTTGCAGCCACTGCCATCACCATGTAGGACTCTGCCCCTGCAGTTTGTTGCCATGACACCCAGACAGAGTTGGTCACGCAGTCAAGGCTACCGGCCTCTCCCTGAGGTATGCATGGAGCTACTCACAGACACAAACATAAACCAGTTCAGTTTGGCCTGATTAATGGCATGACAACAACATTCACAACATGAATAGTGCAAGATGAATACAATCCCGTCTTCCAAAAAGTTGGGTCACTGTGCAAAATGTGCAAATAATTGAAACCTTATATTCAATATGAAAATATTACAAAGACAACATATTAAACCTGAGAAATGTTATTCTTTTTAAAAACATACGCATTTCGAATTCGATGCCAGCAACACATTTCAAAAAAGTTGAGACATGGACAACAAAAAATTGGTTGTGTGATGCTAAAAAACATTTAGTGGAACATCTCACAACTAATACGGTTAACTGGCAACAGGTCAGCAGCATTTTTGGGTATAAAAAGAGCATTCCAGAGAGGTTGAGTCTTCCAGAAGTGAAGATGGAGAGGGGTTCACCACTCTGTAAAAGACTGCTGGGACAAATAATATTCAAGAACAATATTCTCAATGTAAAATAGCAAAGAACTTGGTGATTTCATCATCTACAGTATATAATAACATTAAAAGATTCAGGGAATCCAGAGAAATCTCTGTATGCATGGACAAGGCCAAAAACCAATATTGGCTGTCTGTGATCTTTGTGCGCTGCATTAAAAACAGTCATGATTCTGTAGTGGAAATCACTGCATGGGCTCAGGAACATTTCTGAAACCACTGTCTGTGAAAATAGTTCATCACTGTATCCATAAATGCAAGTTAAAACTTTACCATTCAAAGAAGGAACCACATATAAACAGGATCCAGAAACGCCACCGCCTTCTCTGGGCCCAATGTCATTTAAGATGGACTAGGGCGAAGTTGACAAGTGTCTTGTGGTCCGAGAAATCAACATTTAAAAATCTTTCTGGAAATCATGGAGGCCACGTCCTCCAGCTAAAGAGGAGAGGGCCCAACCAGCTTGTTATCAGCAAACAGTTCAAAAGCCAGCGTCCATGATTATATGCGGGGGTGCATTAGTGCACATGGCATGGGTGACTTACATCATAATAACAGAGGTGGACGAAGTACACAAATCATGTACTTCAGTTAAAGTAGAGACCCCCAAGGTAAAATATCACTCCAGTAAAAGTAGAAGTTCCTCCCTTTAGACCTCCACTTGAGTAAAAGTACTAAAGTATTTACCTTCAAATGTACTTAAGTATAAAGTAAAAGTACTAAAAGAGTAATTCTGGCTCTGATCTGGTCCTGTTATCATTTTTATAACAAGACTGGCTTCATGAACTCATTTCAGGTGAAAGTCCTCCAGCGTCTCTCTTGGTAAACCAGTCTTTTAATAGAACGTCATTAATTAGTGACGCTGACGTCTATTAAAATGATCAGAAGCACAAAACACTGAAGGTAAACAGTTTCCATCAGGGAGAACCGAGTGGCTCTGAAATCACTTTTTACACACAAGCAAAGTTTCAGTTTAAGATTACTTTGTAAATTAGTTACAAGTTTAATAAAAACTGGCTTTAAACTCAGGATCACAAAGAGTTTTCCTTTACTGTATTGATCTTGGTCTCTGTTCATAAACATAAACTAACTGAAACTAATTTACTATGAAATCAAAGTGTTTGTATGAATTCAGAAAAAAGCCGCGTCAGTCTCGACTGCATATGGACATATTTCTATATTGTGCTCTATTTACACAAAGTTAGGTTAGTTCATCATTTAGGGACGTATGCGCAAAGTTTTACGCTGCTGCGCTGACGTTGAACCGCGTGCTGCACTGAGTCGGTATGACCAACAGGTCAAAACAAGCCCAGAACAAAGTGACCGCTGTGCCCTGATTGGTGTTCTGGCTTTGCACTTCTTTTGTTTTGACATGTTACATTTTTATACACACAGAAACCAAAAGAAATGACAGATTTTGAATAATGTAGTGGAGGAAAAAGTCAGATATTAGACTCTGAAATGTAGTGGAGTGAAAGGAAAAAGTCGCCCAAAATGGAAAAACTTAAGTAAAGTACAGATACACGAAAAAACTACTTAAGTACAGTAACAAGTTACATTTACTGAGTTACTGTCCACCACTGCATAATACATACAGACTTTTTCAGAGAAGGCCTTGCTTACTTTAGCAAGACGATGCCAAATGACTGGCTGAAATCCTACTTCAAGCAAGAATGAGAAAATAGTTCAGTTTCAAAATTACAACAATTGGTCTCCTCAGTTCCCAAACACTTACATTGGTAAAAGAAGAGGTGATGCAACACAGTGGTAAACATGCCCCTGTCCCAACTTTCCTACAACAATTTGTTGGCATACTTTGCAAGTTAGTGGTACCACTGTAATTCATTTATTTATTCCTCATAGTCTCCAGCAGCATATAGTATGACATCATGCCATTTAACTAACAGGAAAGCCTTTTTGAGATTTTGGGACTTCATATTGCTGTTACCTGAATATGTTTGTACAGCTGTGCTCGGTCCACTCTGGCAGCCACCTCTGACTGCTCTCACAGTGACAGAGTAGGAAAGGCCACAGGGCAGGCCACTGATTGAGCAGGTTGTGCCTGAGGTGTCACATGTAAAATTAGCGCCACTGCTGGTCACCGCGTCCACATGGAAGGATTCTGCATCTGGATTGGCTGCCCAAGTGACGGTCATAGCACCAGCAGAACAGTTCATCTGGACATGTACATTCTGGGGAGGACAGGGTGCTGAGAGAGAAATGGCAACAATTATCAAATATATATAAATGCCAATAAATATCAAATTACTGTATGTTCTGAACATAAGCAGGTACGGGGTGCGGCATTTTCATGAGTTTATGGCATCACGGACTGAGAAACACATCATCATCTCAGCCTTAAATATCTATTAACTTCTGATATCAGACAAAAAAAGATGAGTCGTTATCTGCTGTTGCAGCGGTTGTTTGGTGATGAATAAAAAAATCAATGGGTAAAAACGGTACAACAGTCCCTCACCTGCGTGCAACTGTGTTGTGGTGCTTCTGCCACTGTGGCAGGTGTTGTCCAGCGCCACCACGGTCACATTATAGGACATCCCACAGTGCAATTGCTGCAGGTCACAATGAGGCAGGCTGGAGTTACAGGAGACTTTGTGGAGGCCGTCTGCACTAACGCCCTCTACCTGGTACCCCAGCACCCCACTGGCTGTCTGCCAGGTCACAGCTGCAGAGTTAGAGCTGCAGAGCAGGGAGGCCTGAACCCTGGTGGGCACACAGGGCACTGAGGAAGAAGAGGGTGAGGAAGAGTAAAATGGGTTAAAGTAGAGATGGGTATGGTTACATGAAAATTGAAGGAAGATCTCTTGTCAGCATCATGTCCCAATGAGAACACAACAGATGCATTTGAAAATTTGCATTCACATTTGTTTTTTATTAAGAAACAGTGCATTAGCGCATGCTTATGTTGTGTTGACAAACTTGAAATGTATCATTTTTCATCTTTAGACAATGTTGTTTGATACAATACAAGGCATCTGTATTCAGTTCTCACTGACGGTACTGAATGTCAAATAAAGGGAATCAATTAATGATTTAATTAAATATGCACCCAGAATTGTCCTGTTGTCATGTTAGAGCTATTCTGTCATACCCCTTTTTATGCATTTATTAATTTGCACTATGTGAAACGTAGTCCTGTACCTGACTGCAGATTTAGATGGGTTGCGCTGCTGTTACAGTAGTTGTCCTGAGCAGTGACTGAGAGGCTGTATGATTGGCCACAGCGCATGTTGGGCAGGGAACAGCTGGCATTGGTATTGTGACACTGCATTTGGTGTCCATCGGCTCCCACTGCTTGCACCAAGTAGAAGACTACGCCCTCTCCAGGTTCCCATGACAGAAGTCCTGTGCTGCTCTGACAGTCAATGTGGGCGCTGAGCGTGTGTGGCTCACATGGAACTGACCATTACAGACAAAGATTCTCCGTTACATATGACATTTAAACAGCGACCATTTTTTCACTGACTAAAAAGAAAAACATGTTTCATTGCTGCAAAATCAACCCCATGAAAAGAAAAATCTATAAATATGCCTGTAGTTTCTCTTGGGAAACAAGCTCAGATAGAAAACCAAAGGAGACTTTTGCTAAAGTCTGTCTGGCTATAGAAAAAGAGCCCAATAATCTCACGTGTTTTCTCTCGTGTTTTAACAGAGTTCTGAATAAAGTCAAACATTGTGCAGAGAAAATAACACTCATATTTATCCAATGTCTTCGTTTTCTCTAATGCAATTTCTGCTGAGGAATTTTAGGAAAATAACCATTAAGTCTACTTAGAGACTTAAGCAAAACTGCCATTGGGTTCTGTTGATAAACTTGACTTGTGATGGGTTTAGTGAATCAAAACTAGACAATAAGCCATCACTGTCTCTTAATGAAAGCAAAACACAAAAAAAGGTTACTTCTGCTGTTTCTTTGCTGGCATTTATGTATTTCAGTGAAACTATATATTTTTTCAAGGTCAGTACCAGGGTTGTTGTAGTATCGAGCAGTTATGTGTGTTTACCTGTGTTCATCTGAATGCTGTGGCTGTATGCACTGCTACACATATTGTCAGAGGCAGAGACGGTGAAGCTGTAAGTCAGGCCGCAGAGCAAATTGGTGAACACACATGTTGTGCTGCTGCTGTTGCACGATGAAGTAAAACCAGCATAAGCCTGGGCGACTGCTGTATAAGACGTGGCTCCATTACTAGAATGCCAAGACACTCTAACAGCTCCAGATGCACAATCCAGACTGGCGTCCAGAGGGGCAGGAACACATGGCACTATGGGATGGACAGAAAATAGGTTACAGCTTTTTACTTCTGTGTTATTTTGTGCACAAATGACTTCAGACTGAATCATGTATTTAAAATACAAGCCAAAAAACTAATTTACACAACTCTCCCCTCACCCCAAATATAATGTAACTAATCAGCCTAAAACATTTTAGGTTGACAAACATTTAGCTTTCAAAAGTCCACTGTTTTTAGCAATGACTGTGATTTTGTGAATTACAGCATGTCTCTTGGTGTGTCAGAAACCACATAAGTCCACAGTGCTACAAGGTACACTGCTACAAACCCAGCTCCAAAAGTGTTTGGGCACTTTGTGAAATGAAATTAAAAAGAAGGCAGTAATTTGTGATACTGTCAAAAACAAAACAAAGAACAGATATTTGACATTTTATTTCATCAACACATTCCAAAGCTGTGACAAGGGCAACAGAAGACTGGGAAGTTTGTGGAATTAGCAAAAAACTCAAACAGGTAAACACACACAGGGAGACAGGTGAATATGAAAGAAGAGATGCCATCATGATTCAGTATAAAAAGAGCATTCACAACGTTTGCAATATTCATATACACATTATTAAAAGATTCAGAGAATCCCGAGAAGTCTCTGTGAATAAAGACCAAGGCTGAAGACCAATATTCAATGTCTGTGCACTTCGATCCCTTTCAACATGCTTCTATAATGGATTTAACCACATGGGCCCGGGGATATGTCAGAAAACCCTTCTCACTTTATTGGGGCATCTACAAACGCAAATTAAGACTCTGTTATGCGAGGCAAGAGGCATAAATCTGACTTCTCTGGGCAAAGCTAATCTGAGATGGACTGATGCAAAGTGGAAATTTGCTATCGTCTGTCAAGTTCACCTCTCAAAGGGTTTTGGAAATAAAGGACCATCCCAATTATTACCAGTGCTAGACTGGTCCCCCACTGCATATGTGTGGTGCATTATGAAGTGGGATATATGACAACAAAGACCCCGTATTGTTAAGCAGCTGAAGTGTTATATCAAGCACGAATGGGACAAAACTCCAACAGTCTGTAACCTTCCTCAAACAATTACTGAGCATTGTTATAAGGAAAGGTTATGTAACACTGTAGTAAACAACCCCAATGTTGCACTCATAAACTTAAAGTGTGTATACATACACAAAAATAAAGTTAATTAGTTGATACATTAAATATTTTGTAAGTCACTTTAGCCTTATATGTCTGGCATGTCTTGACTGCATTTGAGATAAGAAAATAGTTTTTTTAAATTAAATAATTGATTTAAGATAATAAAATATATGAAGACGTCTATCCACACACACACCTGTATGTAGCTGTGTCACTGCATTGTTTGTTACAGTGCACTGGTTGCTAACAGCAACCACACTGATGTTGTAAACATCGCCACACTGCAGGTTGGGTAAATCACAAGAAGGATCTGTGGTGTTACATCCTGTCACGTGACCTCTCGTGCCAATGGCATGGACTTCGTAAGACTCCGCCCCACTACCAGTGCCCCACTGCACGTGTGCAGAGTTGGATGAGCAGTTCATGCTGGGCAGCACGATCTCAGGACGACAGGGTACTGGAAAAGCAAGAGAAAACGAGCAATCGAGAGTAAACCTTTGGATAAACGGAAGGTACAGTAACAAAACCCATGGTTTAACAGTAAGGTAACTGTAAGATAAGCGAGTTTCAGAAATGTTTTGTTTGTAAAACAAGAGTAGAATCCTTCAAATGAAAGATTCCTATTAAACATATGTTAAATATGCATCCTCTTCTAGATTAGTAAATAGTAATCAGTGCGTTACCTGATGACACCTGTACGGCAGTGCTCTGCTTGCTGCTGCACTGTCCATCCGAGGCTGCCACAGTTAAACTGTAGGTCTGACCACACATCAGCTGTGTCAGCTCACAGCTGGTGAAGTTGGTGCTGCAAGATGAGAATTGGCCACCAGTTGCTCGGGCGATGGCGGTATACGAGACAGAGCTGCCAGAGGGATTCCAGTCCAGCAGCAAAGAGTTAGCGTAGCAGTTGAGGAGCACAGAGCCAATATCAGGGCTGCATGGAACTAATCATGCACAGAGACAAAGTGACATATCAGTAGATGCATAAAACAACATCATATGTGATTAAAGATTGTTTTAACCACATTTAAATTTTCCAGCATAGGAACTTCTGTTGCTTTTTTTTGTTGCTCGGCCTATCAGCCTGTGACTATCCAGATAACATACGCCCTACTATCACAAGAAAAAACGTAAAAGTAATAATTAAGAACAATTACATTGTTAAGATCGCTACGCAGTTCAGAATTGTTGCATGTGAAATGCTCCATTAACAAAATCTTACCAGGAATTATTTACAGTGGTGGTACTAAGGACCTGACATTTGAAGAATCTAGTGCCTACAAAAGCAACCTCATAGAAAGTTACCGCATGCTGCCTGAGGCCTGAGACATTTTTATGATAGGTTGGAGACACATTTATAGCCTAAAGCATCATTTTCATTTCTTTACAAGTGTTTTTCCACTTATGTCTACAAATAAAAAGAAGACAGAAGACAAAGTTGGTTACTTTATGCAATAAATAATGGCTATATTTGTGGTGAAGACATCATAACCTTCTCTATCACCACCACTGCAATGAAATGAGAGTCAGTAAGTTTCTCTAAAATGAACCATTCCACATCAAACCACTGTGAATAACTTCTCAACGACTGAATAGTAGAAATTCAGAAAAAATGATGTAACTCCCCTTTAAGGGAGCACTGTGCACTGACGTTATACAGTCCTGTTTCAGCGGCACTGTGAGAATCTTCTGTCTCTAGCCACCACAACTGGCTATACAGTGTCAGGTCATCTTAAGATACCATACCTGTGTGGAACACTGATGGCTGACTGGGTAAACTGGAGCACTGGCCCCCAATGGCCACCACCTGGACAGTGTACGCTATCCCACAGGTGAGGTTGCTCAGAATGCAGTGTGTGTCATTGCCAGTGCTATTACAGGACGAGACATCATCTCTTCTGCTTTGGGAGATGGCCTGGTAGGACACTGCCCCCTGGCTGGCACTCCATGAAACATGTGCCTCGTTTTTGGTACAGTCCATCGATACGGATGCACCCATTGGAACACAGGGTGCTGAATGCAGGACAGCAACAGAACATGTTAGATATAATTGATGTTCCTAATTTTATACAAGCACATATGACTACAGAACAGGCAAAATAGGGTAAATAGTAGACGAGAACTTATTCTACCCTTCAGGATTATTTAGAAAGGCTTTTAAGAGGCGAATCCATGTTCGTAATTTAAACTGACATTCATCTTTAACTACTTTCTGTAGTATTGCGTAGGTCACCTGTGTTGAGGTAAGTGAGCTGGCTGGGTGCGGAGGTGCACAGATGACTGGATGCAGTGACTGTAACATTATACTTCTCTCCACATTGCAGAGTGGCTATGCCACAGCTCATGGACGATGACATACATGTCTCTGACTGGCCGTCAGGGCCAAGAGCTTTGGCGGTATAGTGGTCAGCAGTGTCTGACAATGACCAGCTCACCACAGCAATGTTGGAGAAGCAGTCTATCTCGGTGAAGACAGCAGAAGGTGGACATGGTTCTGTTGACAGATACAGGAGAGAGTAACACTATAAATTCTATCACCTTAAGTTATCTTGCACACCTTAGTGTCATCCCAGCTCTAACTGTCCTAAATAAACTGTTCAGTTATTAATTCTGACATTACTTGAATCAAGTATGTTAGAGAGTGGAAAAAACTAACAAAGCAGCAATGTGTCAAGACCAGAACAGAACACTAGGGTCCATTAAGAAGCGCTAAATTATACATTAACATACTGTGGCTATGCACATTTTCTCTATGTCTAAATCTTATTTGTATTACGTGTATTATTACTATGTGTAATATGTATTTCATTTATCTAAGCACCAGTTCACCAAGACAAATCCCACTTACATGAAACTGAACCTGGCCAGCAGTGATTCTGATTCTAATTAATTTGCTCCTTGTTAGATGCAAAGCACTTGATGACTCGACCTGTAACCCTCTCACATTTAGATTCTTCAGAAAGGAGTGCTACTTGCACACGACTAGCTTTAGATGCTTGTTACTCATTCATCTCTACAATTTTTGGACACCCCTGCCAAATGATTTATTGATTTTCTAAGTAAAAATAACTCTTCCTCTACAGACAACACATTATTGCACATTTAATGCACAAATAATTTTTAAAAACATATTGGAACAGAAAATAAATCATAAAATGTGTCCTTTTATTATTTTTCTTTCCAATATGTAAAACAATTTGAAATTCTGTTTGAAATTCTGCAGACAAACGCCATGTTTAAGCTGTTTCGCTATAGATCATCTTATTCTCATTTGGAAAATCAACAAAACATGTCATTTGACTAAGGATGTCCAAAATTTTACTTAACACTTTAAGTTAAAATCAATGTTGCATCAAATTTAATACATGTGCTCTTCACTGTGTGTATGTACTCATATGTGCATTCACATGCCATTCTGGGTATTCTGTAAAGCTGGAAGTGAGAAATGCTGATTTAGTTTCATTCATGTGTATGTATGGTGTGTGTATGTTGGTGTGCATGTAAACACCTGTCTGCAACAGTGAGGCGTTACTGGCGCTACTCCTGCACCCTTGCCCGATGGCTCGGACAGTCAGATAGTACTCTTGGCCGCACAGGAGCTCTGAGATCTGTACCATTGCGCTGTTGGTGGACAGCTCCACTCGATGACCGCTGCTGGCTTCTGCAGTCACCACATAGGACTCTGCAGACTGACTGGGCAGCCAGGTCAGCGAGCCCACCTTCAGATCACAGTCCATAGATGACAGCACTCTCTGAGGGATACAGGGAGCTGGACACAACAATCACACACTCAGTCACAACGGTCCTTGAAGTTTAATACGTTTTTTAAACGTACTGTATGTCAGTGGAGTGTGAGTGTTTCTCAACTGCCATATATATCCAGCAGAGTTTATTACCATCACTAATTATTATTACAAATTATAATTTGGATCATACTTTTGATGGAATCATAGTGGACCATTAAAATAAATGTTTTAACTTTGCTAATGCATCTTTGTATCTCAACTGCTGTACTGTAAGCTCGAGTACACATTTAAGGCACACAGAAACTAAAATTTCAGAACACTTTTTTTACTCTTGCTTGTTTCTTATGTGTGGCAATATCTGCTCTGTTTGTGAGTTCGCCAACACTTGCTGTCTCCGGAAAAGACACAGACTAGAAAGT
Source organism: Pygocentrus nattereri (assembly GCF_015220715.1). Taxonomy (NCBI): domain Eukaryota; kingdom Metazoa; phylum Chordata; class Actinopteri; order Characiformes; family Serrasalmidae; genus Pygocentrus; species Pygocentrus nattereri. Next base: position 11,482,216 of record NC_051219.1, on the reverse strand, counting down.
ATAATAAAAAAGGCGCTAAGAAAAAAATGAAACACAACAGAATTATTGATGCTGGCCAAAGTTTATGGGAAAAACTGTATTAGACTAGATTTCCTGCATCCCAGTCTTACATGGCTGTATACCTTATAGGTACATGTTAACACTTATGGAAGAATCAACTTCCTTTCTCTTTCAGCTTCTGAGAAGTAGAAGAATTACAGAAAAAATGACAGGCAGTGTTCGTCTCTCACCCATGCGAATGACAGTGCTGTTGCTGGGGGCGCTGCTGCAGCGGAGGTTGCTGGCGACAACCCGAATGGTGTAGATCTCTCCGCACGCCAGGTCACTCCAGGTGCACACAGTTTCATTGGTGCTAAACATGTGGGTGTGGCCAAGCTGTCCCCTAGCAACCACAGTATAAGATTCTGCTCCATCACTGCTGGCCCAGCTGACAGAGCCCACACTGTTCTCACACTGAACAAAGCTTTCCAGACTGAGTGGCACACATGGGGCTACAGAAGAGAAGACAGGAGTCAGTCATACACACACACACACACACACATATAGTAACCAAATTATACAGAGGGATCAAAACGTGTGAGACCACCCTGAAAACTTTATTTTTTAATTTAAATCTGGAAATAAACAACAGAACAGTTTAGACTTATGAGAAATTTGAAACATACAAAAAAAAATTCAAGATTCTGGACCTTTTCTAGGGTGCTATTCAAATTTAGGCAAATTGATAGACCACATTAAGGCCTTCATAAAAAAAGGTCCAGCTTGTTCTCTGAGTCTAATGCCTACCTTTAAAGCATGTGTGGATTTGCACACTGTCATTAAAGGGGGAACATAACAAATACTAAAAAAGTCTGAAATTTATGTTCATGTTTCAAATATTCTGCTCGTCACTAGTAGTCATTACTCAAATTGTAATGACCAGGTTTTAAAATAATATCAGAAAACAATGTGAAACAGAAGCACTCCACTAGTGATCTCAGATTTCTGTGGCCCAACCACAGGCATTAGGGCTGATTTATGTTTCTATAAATATGCACATAACACATCTACGCTGAAACACACAGAATGGGTTCACAGGTTGGTGTTTACTATACTTCATTTCATGGTTTCTGTTGTACTACCTACTTATTCACAGAGCACTTTTTGGTAACATTCTCTTTTCTGAATATTTTTGAAGATCTAGCGATCATTCATCTGCACTAATATGGATAGAAACAGTAATGATGTACCAGTTGTGAACTCTGCAGGGATGCTCAGTGGGCTGTTACAACGTTTATCCTGCCCCATGACAGTGAAACTGTAGCTCTGCCCACAGGGAAGCCCCACCTCCAGGATGGACACATTGGTCTGATAGGCGCTGGTGTATCCCAGGTTTCCTGTGGCAACGACAACGTAGCCCAGTGCGCCTGCAGTATCATCCCATTTCAGGAGAAGTGTGTTGTTTTCACAGGAGCCATCCACAGTGAGGTGCTGAGGCTGACATGGTTCTGAGGGGGATTAAGAGGAAAAAGCTTTAATAAGCTTTAATAAAATCAAGTGCAGTTGAGCAGGGCTTTAATGAATACATGTGTAAATACCTGTGTGAACCAGCCACACATCCTAATGTTAATAACAATGGATGAAACCTTGTAGGCACTAAGTGGAATGTTGTCATTTTTATGATGTCAATTAATGCCTTTTTGCTTTCGTTAATTTTTAGAAACATTAGCATTGCTGACTGAATATCCATGTAATGTACTAAAATCAGAGGTCATGCTTATATACGAGATGAAACGAGAGTCAAGTTCGGGCGGAAAAAGAAAACAGACGCTGCAACGGGGAGAGAGAGGGAGTAAAGTAAATCAGAGAAAGAAAGAGTCAAAGTTGCAGTAAGGGGGAGTGAGAAAGTGAGAGGGAGAGAAAGAGAAAAACCTGTTGTGACGTGGACAGTGGAGCTGAGGTCACTATGGCACTGGTGGCTATGCGCTCTGACAGTGAACGAATATTCTACTCCACATTGCAGCCCACTGAATCGGCAGCTGTCAGTGGTGGAGTTACACAATGCAGCTGCACTTCCTGGCCTGAAGGTGGCACTGGCTTGGTAGTACACAACACCCAGCCTCTGTTCCCAAGACAGCACAGCTGTGGATGAACCACAATCCAAGTTCACTGCCACATGCAGCGGTACGCAGGGTCCTAAGGACAGCAAAGGTCACAGTCAGTTAAAGTATTCTTTTTTAAAAAAAATCAAATTCACACCAATTTTCTTTTCCTCTAATGTAGCCGATCAGCCAAGACAAGTTTGGTGTCTGACGTTCGCTCAGTTTTGCAATGGAGCTACGAGGCTTATTTGCCTAACACGGTAGCTCATACCACATCAACTGACATCATGCTATTAAGAGTTTGTCATATAGTGTCAGCTGCCAAGTAAGCAAATTTATTTGAAATCATTTCACAACTCAGTGTGTACAGTAATGGTGTACAATAATTTAGTTGTAGTTTATGTTAACTGGTGGCTTAAACATGCATAACTTGTTATATACACTAGCTCTGTAGCTACAGTTGTCAGGTGTAATACCCATCCTCACCACCAGAGGCCAGCCTCACTTGAATACTGACATTCTCCCTGGCTGAACCCTGACCTCACCTGCAGCTCATTTTCACCTGCTTATTTAAGGACCTCCAGTACACTGACTCAGTGCAAAGTATTGCCAGTTATACTGCATACCAAGCCTTGTTACCTCACTGTTGATGTTTCTGGATTGCTCTGACCCTGTTTCTGTACTCTCTGACCCTGTTTCTGTACTCTCTGACCCTGTTTCTGTACTCTCTGACCCTGTTTCTGTACTCTGACCCTGTTCCTGTACTCTCTGACCCTGTTTCTGTACTCTGACCCTGTTCCTGTACTCTCTGACCCTGTTTCTGTACTCTCTGACCCTGTTTCTGTACTCTCTGAACCTGTTCCTGTACTCTCTGACCCTGTTTCTGTACTCTCTGACCCTGTTTCTGTACTCTGACCCTGTTCCTGTACTCTCTGACCCTGTTTCTGTACTCTCTGACCCTGTTTCTGTACTCTCTGACCCTGTTCCTGTACTCTCTGACCCTGTTTCTGTACTCTCTGACCCTGTTTCTGTACTCTCTGACCCTGTTTCTGTACTCTGACCCTGTTTCTGTACTCTCTGAACCTGTTTCTGTACTCTTTGACCCTGTTCCTGTACTCTCTGACCCTGTTTCTGTACTCTCTGACTCTGCTTCTGGATCTCCCTTTGTTGCTTTTGCTGATTTTGGACTTGTGTTTTGACCTTTGGACTGTTTTTTGACTCTGATTCTGTTCTTTATGTGTTTTGGATTAAATGGGATTATGGATTCTACTCATTCTGGAGACTCTTCCTTGCAACAGTACAAAACTAAAGAGGCAAACTTCACACCAAACATGTCTTGTTTTATCAGCTATTTTTGGGGTCAAGGGAAAATTGTGTACTGTTTCTGTTAGAAACTTTGCTTTAAGAGTTGTGGGGAGAAATTCATATTTGCCTTATTGGTTCCTGGTGTGAGTTATTTTGCAAGGATTAACATTATTCACATGTGTTTCAATGAAGAAATACACCAGCGGCAAGCAGTCAGACCAGCTGCTGCTAGTTCTAATTCCATGCCAGTTATCAAAAACATGTATCTGTAGAATTCTGTATACTTTTACTTAAACCGCTGACTTACGTGTCTGGAAGTTGATGCTTGTATCCTGAGTAACCTGACAAACTCCGTTGTCGGCTGTCAGGCTGAGGTTGTACGTCTGTCCACACACCAGGTTTGTGAAGTTGCAGTAGTTCTGCTGGGAGGCACATGTCGCTACATAACCGTCATTACTTGTAGCAGTGAGCTCATAGGTTGAAGCACCATTACTCCAAGCCCAGCTGACCAACGCGGTGTCTTTATCACATCCTACTGCCACAGTAGTGCTGCTCGGGTCCGGCAGGCAGGGGGCTGGACACAAATACATTTGGCACTTTGCCAAATTAAAAATCTCATACTGTTCATAGAAATAAAAAGACTTCATTGTTATTGTCTTAATTGATGTATTGTTTTTGTTTCACTATGGTGTAAACAATTCCTCCAGTTACATTACATTCAGTACATTACTGAATGACATTAATGGTTTCCTAAAGAATCATGATCAAGTTTTATTTTGGTGAGGTCACAGATGTACATCCCTTATAGTAATATTGTTAACCTGGAATATACATGTATGTGTGAATCTATGATCATAGTGACTTACCCGAAGTGTGCGTGTGTATGTGAGTATGAGTGAGTCCATGGTCATAGTGACCAGCCCAGCTCTATGTGTGTACAAGTATGCATTTGTTTGTGCGTTACTAACCTGTTGTCAGCACTACAGCATCACTGTTAGAGCTGTTTAGGCTGAGGCCAATAGCTTGTACAGTGGTGATGTAAACTGTCCCACAATGCAGTCCAGACACGCTGCAGGTTGTCCCTGTGGTCTGGCAGGACAGAGTGTCACCCTCTCGGCCCTCCAGCACAGCTACATAGCTCACCGCGCCGGCACTTGCCTCCCACGCAACCACTCCCTCCTTGCGCGAGCACACCGCACGCACCTGCACATTGGTTGGGGGACACGGTTCTGGAAGACAATGCACTTTTTATACACCTGTCTTTTCACTCGGAGTGGCAAATATAACCAAAGCCAATTAAGCAGCTTCTTGGGCTACAGACAGGCCACAGTTCTTCTATGTTACTATTACTTTTGACTGTAAATGCTTTATGGTCCTTACCTATCATATGTTTAATGTGTTCTGGCCATGTCCTTTATGCGTGTTCCAAATAATGCTAACAAAAATATCTGCTTATCAACTGAAACTACGCTGTATTTTTAATCAGCATGACACATAAACATATTTTTAAGAGAAATGCACTGCATATGTTCAGGCTGTTTTTGTTTGTTTGTTTGTTTGTTTATTTGTTTTTTAGCCCGTATAATTAAGAGTTGTTATTGTTGCTTTCTTTGCTTCCTCACCTGTGTCCACTGTGACAGGAGTTGAGACGACCCCACCCTGGCAGACACTGTTCTTGGCTGTGAGGGTGATGTTGTAGGTCTGGCTACAGGCCATGCCATAGAGCACGCAGGTTGTGTCCTGGGATGAACAGGATGTCTGAAGGCCCTGGTCGGTAAGGGCCATAGCCATGTAGCTCATTGCCCCTCTGCTCATGTCCCATGAGATCTGTCCCACAGACGGGGTGTAACTCACACTGACAAGCTCCACAACACATGGCCCTAGAATAGGTGGATACAAATGGATGAAATACAGTTATAGAAATTTAAATTACCTTAAGTATGGCATTACAGCTCTAATCTTTGCTGCAAAGATGTAATAGTATAATAAAATGTTATTAAATAACAATATTATGCTTGTATGTGATGTTCATATGTTCAGTGATGTTCATATAAACATCACTAAACTCAGTACAGTACCTTAAATTCATTCTTTAATTCTCCTATTTAATGCTAATACTACTATTATTACTAATGATAGTAATAATATTTTTATGTAGGGCATTTCACTACTAATAAAGCTCAAAGTGGTTTACAGTTTATGCAAATAAAACAGTAAAGCACTGAAATACAGTAATGTATTTTATTTGTATTACAAAATGTAAAAAGTCCATCTCATCCATTTATTGCTTTATACCACAACAAATACTTAAAGGTAAAACTAATCATCGTAGTGTAAGAATATTACACTGGGACGTCACATGTATAACGGGATTACTTTTTTCTTACAAATCTATATTACAGTGTATATTAAGAAAACAACACTAGCATATCTAGTATAATCGTATAAGCCAGATTCTATTTAACTCTGTTACAGCTGCTTTTGTCACTTTATAATTATGTCCAAGTATTTACGACAGTGTTGATAACTCACCTGTCTCCAGGTAACCACTCATAGAGGCAGAGATTCCGCAGGTGTTTCCCTTGGCCTGCACTGAGATGCTGTAGTTGGATCCACACACTAGGTGGAGAAGCTCACAGTTTGTCTCATTACTCTCACATAAGACGGCATGGCCAGATGTGCTGAATGCTGTGGCTGTGTACTCCAACGCGCCAGCACTGGACTGCCAAGACAACACAGCCGAGCCAGTCTGACAGTCCATCACTGCCTGGATATTACTTGGAGCACAAGGAACTGGGAGAGGGAGCGAAACATAATGAAAGGTTTGGAACAGCATTAATGACATACTATTGAACTTTAGCACTCAACATCACCAGTTACATCATATGAAATATGAAAAGTGCAACATTATGAGAGGATGAGGAGATAAAAAACAGAATGGCACAGCGAGACACAATAGAAAGACTCAGAGAAGAATACCAGGTGTTTGGTCATGTGTTCATATAATGGCTCTAAATGTTCTAAATGCACTGTGAGTACAAGCATGTGTGTTTTCTACCTGCATCTGTATCGACGACATCGCTGGGCTGGCTGCTGCAGAATGAGTCAGAAGCGACCACGCTGGCATGGTAGATGTTTCCACAGGCTAGGCCACTAATGTTGCAGCTGTTAGACAGGCTCTGGCAGTTAGTAGAATGCCCCCAGCTGTCCATCAGTGTGGCTGTGTAGAAAGATGCCCCTGGACTCTCTTCCCAAGACACATTCAGGTTGCGAGTCTGGCAGTCCACGTTCAAACTCAACTTTGGAGGGACACATGGTACTGAAGTAGGAGAGAATTCGGGTCAATGCCGGGCTAGCGGAGATATGGGCGCAGCACAAGGCTGAATTTGGTGGATGTCTTGAAAACGTCAAATCCGTTTACTGTCAGTTTAGCACTTGTTTGGGACAAATTATTGTACACAGCTCTCGCCTCACGGACAAATCTATAATTCAGCTGCTATGTATCACTAGTGAACTAAACTGAGGAGTTTATGAATGTTTGTTGAACAAAAGTTTTCATTACAAAAGACAAGTAGTACTCAAGCATGTCCCCTCATGGCCATTCTACTGCAGGAAAGGGCATCTTCTCAGATATTTTTTCCCTAATAACCCGAGAAAATAAAAAACCCCCCCTAACCCTGTTATCAGATTAACTTGGCTTTGTGTGTGTGAAATGTGACTGAGCTGCTAGAAAGTAAAGAGAGGTGCAAGAGGAGGGGCGAGGGACATAAAACAGAAGTGCAGCATTTTTGTTCAGGCTTTAAAATTCTACCAATGTTTCTGCTATGTGTCATATATTGTTCCACTTCACATCTGAAGTAAAGTGAAAGTTTGAGTTTTTTGTTCATATTTTTCACTTCCAACCACTTCTAACAATAACAACAATACGAAGTGGATATTACTTTTGATCAAATTCAGCTTGCGGGGGCTCCTCTCCTATGAGTCCTACTCACCTGTCCTGATATGTGTGGGTGTGCTTGGCTCACTGACACAGGTGCTGTCCTGCGCCACAACTGTGGCAGTATACTGGAGTCCACAGGCCAGGGCACTCAGATCACATGAGCCTTCAAAGCCGTTGCAGCTGTCCAAAAACATCAGGTCCTCACTAACCGCGTTGACTGTGTAGAGCAGACCACCCGCACTTTTCGCCCATGACATGGTGGCAACGTTAGTGTCACATATTACACTGGATGTCAGACCCAGCGGGGTGCAGGGTGCTGAGGACATAAACCATACAGCAGCAGTTAGAATACACAACACACTATTATATATTATGTAGGTAACAATTTATGACCCAAGAATTACAGTGAAATCAGTGGAAAGCTTGTAGCAACATTTATGGCATAGGGCATATTGTTCAAATAGCTATATATTAGGGTTTCATGATAAATGATAAAAATGCTTCAACTGAGTATTCTCGCTCCCAGCTTTGTTCATTTATGTATTTGGAAAATAAAAATATATGCATTTATTAGTTTTTGTTTATAGAAATGTTGACTGTTTTTCAGCATTACAGTGCACTAACATGTGCTTGCCTTTCTAAGTATTTAATATTAGTTTATTCTTTTTATTTTACAGTATTGTGCTTTTGTAAATTAGCATTTTTTTGAAGAAGAGTTGTTACATTTCTGTTTACACAGAAAAAACAGGTGTACTTGTGGCACATCCAGTCAGAGGCACACTATTTTAACCTGCCACTTCTCATTCATGAATGTATCATGCACATCATACAATGAATTTAATCATTTATCACTAGTTATGACACAAGAAACAGTACATGTCACCTGTGCGTATGATTGTGGCCGTGCTCTGAGAGCTGTTACAGGTACGTCCCTCTGCAGTGACCGTCAGAACGTATATTTGGCCGCAGGGAAGAGAAGTGACCACACAGTAAGTGGTGTTATATGAAGTGCAGCAGGAGGTGTTGCCGTCAGAGCGCTCGAGTGTAGCAGTGTAGCTCACAGCCCCAACACTCTCTCCCCACCAAACAGTCACCGTGCCATTCACACACCCCACCGATGCACCCACACCTACAGGGGCACAGGGGGCTAGAGAGACAAAGAAAACAAGAGTGAGAGAAAACACCTCTGTTTTAATAGGGATGTTCATGACTATTCACATATCTGGATGTACAACTGCATCTTAGTCTTTGCTTATTTAAATTTAGTATTCAGATGAGAAATTTAAAGCTTGTTTTATCTTCTAGCATCGACTTTGCAGACATCACAAAAACATTCATGTCAAATGATTAATTTATGCCGTTTCTATGGACTGTATGGACTGCAAAGTGAATGCCATGTTTTGAAACTTTAATAAAGTTTGTATACTACATCAATCTGATTTGGGCCCTTTGATATACAGGTAGAAAAAGATGGTCGGGTCATTCATTGTCATGATGTCTAAAATTTATAGGGCGGTCACTGCTTTTAAAGCAACAATGAGAAACGTTAGAAATATTTTGCTACATGTGGAGTTTACCAAAAGAGAGCACTGCTGATATTGTGCAGTTAGTGTGGACATTTGTTTTTATCACTACCAGTTGGCCTACAGAATGTCAACTCCTGGAACTCTCTCTCTCTCTCTCTCTCTCTCTCTCTCTCTCTCTCTCTCTCTCTCTCTCTCTCTCACCTGTCTCAGACTCCATTAAGTTGCTGACAGCACTACTGCACTGGCTGTTGAAGGCAGTTACGCTGAAGTTGTAATGCTTCCCACACTGTAAGTCAGGAACTGCACACATTGTGTCATTGGAGCTACACTCATACTGATGTCCATCACTGTCCATCGCCATGGCAGTATAGACGTCTGCCCCCGCCGACTCATTCCATATCACCCAGGCTGAATCAAACAGGCAGTCCATCTCCACGTTCATCAGGACGGGGACACAGGGAGCTATATACATATACACATACAAATAAACATGAAATAACTCTGTAAAAACCAAAACTACCATTCAAAATTTAAAAATAAAATCATTTTAATATGATGCTGGTACTCCACAACTTCAGCTAACTTGTAGGAAAACTAATTTGACATAAGTCCAGTATGAAGAATAGGGCTACAGATGATTCTAAGATGTCTGAGAAAGCTGTATAATAAAATAATTGAAAATTAAGAGGATTAAGTTATAATAAAATAACTTAAAATTTAAAATAAGGCATCTATAAGGAAAATTGTGACTAGCCTAGCTAGTTTACGTTTTATGTTTTATTGAATAAAATGACACCATTTATTCTGTGTTTGTGTAAACAGTTCAACACTAACCTGCCTGAATGATCTTGTAGGGTGAATGGGCTCCAGCACAGCCATTCTGAATAGGCACTACAGTGATGTTGTACGTCATACCACATGGCACAGTGATGTTACAGCCTGTGTTTGTGCTGTTGCATGTATAATAGCCGGTGATGTGGTTGTGCCGTGTACGGCCGGTGGCTTGTGCCATGTATTGGACACCAAGCACACTGGAGGACCAGTTCACTGAGATTGTGTTAGAAGCACAGTCCAGGACCACACTGATATCGTGGGGAGGGCAGGGAGCTGGAGAGAGACCACAGAGATCAGTGAAGGTACTATGCAAAAGAAAAAAGTTTAAAAAAAAAGCTATAAAAGTCATTTTTAAGAAGGTTTCTTTATTCTTTCCATAATTTAGAATAAGAGTGTAGAGTTAGAGTTACTACACTAAGATATAACAACTTTTTATTGCATAGGACCAATTATACCAAGTCTGTACTGTACATGTATCTACAACTTTACGCTACAATATTTCTGTTCTGTACCTGAGATGGCATGTTGCACGGAACTGGGGATGCTGTGGCACTTTTCATTTTGGGCAACCACTGCCACGTTGTACGTCAGGCCACAAAGGATGTTGGGAAGCACGCAGGAGGTCTTGTTCGTGTCACAGGTCGTCACATGAGTGTCACTGCTTTGCACTATGGCTTGGTAGTGGGAGGCTTCGCCTCTCTGTTGCCAGGTAACATTAAGCATGGTTGACTGGCAACCCAGTATTGTCTGGACATTCTGTGGCACGCAAGGAGCTGCAGGAATGAGATATAGAGATCAAAATGAGTCACCAAACCACAAGCGTTTTCTAAGTAACACAAAGAAGTAAACACATTAATGTACATTATATATTATACATTACATATTATATGTACAATACATTAATAACAATAATAATAACAACAATAATGGCATGAGCATGAGCCTTGACAAGTGCTGACATTGATGAGCTGGCATCTGCAGACATCTGCAAACATCTTATAGACTGTACATTCTGGCCCCATCACGTACATTAAATTAATGAACAGTCTGAAGTGAGGCTACTCCTCATCTTGGCTTTTTTGGTTCAGTTTCTCTGCTTTATTTTAAAATAACTCAGGCATCATAGACAATTTTGTGTTTTGTCTCACCAGTTTTGAGGGTGTGGACCTCACTCTTTGGCCCAATGCAGCCCTCATCCACTCCTGACACGAAAATCTCGTACATCTCTCCGCACTGCAGTCCACTGATGTCACATCCTGTATCATTGCCGCTGCAGTTTGCTTTATGACCTCCACTGCCCTGGGCAATAGCCAGGTAGAAGAGAGAGTCCTGAGAGGGTACCCAGGAGACAGACACAATGTCTGAGTCACATGAGGACTGGACAGACACCTGCGTTGGGGGGCATGGGCCTGTGGATGAGAGGATGGTGAAAGAAGAAGGTTTTACCCCAAAGATAGACAAAGGTATGCCCATGGATGAAAAGCATATATTTGGATTATGTGAAACGTAAGCAGAGCTGAGATATGGTTTTATAATTTGATGAAAATGTAGGTAATTTCTTTACAATCCTCATGAAATCCCTTTAACTAATCAGTGTGACAACAACTTACAATATAAATACCCACGAAAGAAAAAGGGCTCCACCACCTCCCACACACACCAATTCAAAACCTTTATTAACACCAGGTTTTAGATATTGAGGGCACTACCTGTAGAAATGGTGACCCACTCTTGGGGAGTGATGAGACAGGTGTGACCTTCTCCAGTGACACTGATCTGGTAGACTGCAGCACACTGCAAATTGGTGATGTTACATGTAGTGCCGGCTGTGCCACAGGTCACATGATCGGCCACATCATAAGCATCAGCCGAGGCGTTATAAGACAGAATACCATCACCCGGTGTCCATGAAACAAGGGCAGAGTTACTGCTGCAGTCCAATGAGACACCAAGATTAGAGTAAGGACATGGACCTGGGCAGAGAGAGAGAAAGGAAAAGTGAGAGAGATGGAGGTTGAGAAGAAAGAAACACAGAAGGAGAGAGAAAATGAGAGAGGGTAGGTAAGAAAACGAGGATGTAAGACACAGGAGGGTCATTAATTACATTTTGCCCAAGGAAACAAACTTTATACAAGCTGCTAAATAATCTTATTTATGTGGTTTCTGACACTGTTTGGCATACTGCTATCAATAAAACTGGAGAAATGTATGGTCAGAATTCAGGTCTCAAGATAAGCAATACTAGAGTTTCCAGCTATCTTAGTAACAATCAATTTTTTATACATGACAGTACGTCATATTACAGTATATAATTATAGTTATGATTTAGCCATTTTAACCTTGCTAATTGGTTTGCTATAAGCATCCATTACTTACTGCCTACATTAGTCCAAAAAAAGAAGCAAAACAAACAAAACACCACAGCAGTTTTGGACAAAAGACCAGCAAATTTTTTTTTCCCCCACCATATTTAGTTGTGGGGCTCCCCCTGTTGGCATTTGTTACCTGTGGATATGATGACAGGCTGACTGGGCAGACTTTGACAGTCACCATGCTCTGCGATGACTGTGACGTTGTAGTCCTTTCCGCATGTCAGGTCTGTGAAGTCACAGGTGGTGTCTATGGTTGAGCAGTTGGCACTGTTTCCATGGCTATCCACCACATAAACTGTGTAACTGTCAGCGCCGCCGGCAATGTCCCACGTCACCGTGGCAATTGAAGTGTAGCAGTCATAGGTTGCCTTGACATGGGTGGGGATGCAGGGAGCTGGAGATGACAAAGATGTGTTTTAAGGTCTTACATGTTCAAAAATTCAGAAACGAGCAGAGATTTTTAAAGATTCAAAAATATTTCACACTTAGATAGAAAACCAACAACCAACACAACCAAGACAGACATGCGGTTAACTAAACAGTTTCCTACAAAGGATTCTATTGGTCCGCAGTAATGTATTCCCACATTAATGTATTACCACACTTTGCATTAAACAATTTTGAAAAGAACTAAAATGTGGGCCCTTCTAATGCCTCTTGCAGTTTAAGTGGTTTTAATCAGGCCTTAACATGATTAGGCTCACAATAAAACTCTGAAAGATCATCACCAGGAGCAAAACAACAAAAATTCAGTTAACTGTGCGTGATTGCTACAGAAATCAAACGTCCATCATACACGCTGTTGGTGTAAATATACTATACTGTGTATCTGAGCACTGCTAAAGGCCTGTGCAGTGATGCAGGCAACCACACAATAACATAGACCAACCATGGTCAAAGAGAGGTCTTAGAAAAAACAATGCGGTGAAAAGGGGTTCTGTTCAGTAAGCTATGTATACAAAGAAATTTGCTTGGCTTCTAAATGTTGTTTTCATTCAAAGCATGTTGCTGGCTAAAGTAAAGGCCATTTTTTCTTTTATGTCTTCAAAAAAAAATAAAATGTTAATATATGTTATGCTTCCATTTTCATGGCCTGTAGTAAATCTAAATATTAGCAAACATTCCTATCTCTCACCTGTGCTGAGCTCCATTGTTGTGCTAGGCTGGCTGGTGCACTGCTGTGTCACTCCCATAACAGTGACCGTATAAGTCTCTCCACAGCGGAATTGGGGAAAGGTGCAGGATGATCCTGTTGTCATACACTCTGCTCCATCACCAGTGAAATTCACTGCAGACACCCTGTACAACTGCTGCGCCCCTCTGGTGTCCCACCTTACCGTGGCAATGTTAGTACTGCACTCCAGAGAAATAGATGGGCTCTCCGCTTCACATGGGGCTAAATAAATAAAAAAATAAATGAAAATATTCATCTGTACACTTAAGAATATTGTATTATGTAAAAGGTAGAGTATGTAATATGTGGCACACTTAATGTGTTGCAGTGCCTAGTTCAGTATTTACCAGTCTTGGCCCTAGAGTGTTAATGTGCAGCCTATTTTAGTGTTTTCCATGCTTAAACATACTCAATTTAATCAGGAATGAAGTAGACTAAGCTAAAAAGTAATGAAAGCTTCTGCACACTAACAGTGGTGGACAGTAACTAAGTAAATGTAGTTTGTTGCTGTACTGGAGGCAGTCGTAGGCTGGAGGTTAGGGAACCAGCCTTGTGACCAGCAGGACGCTGGCTCGATCCCCAGAGCCGACAGCACAAAATGATGGAACTAACCTGAGTTTGTGTAAATAGAGCACAATATAGAAATACGTCCACATATGCAGTCGAGACTGACGCAGCTTTTTTCTGAATTTCTACAAACACCATTTCATTTTATAGTAAATTAGTTTGGGCTGGTTTATGTTTATGAACAGACGCCTACAGATCAACATAGTAAAGGAGCTCATCTGTGATCCTGAGTTTAAAGCCAGTTTTTATTCAACTTAAACTTGGAACTAAGAAACTTTGCTTGTGTGTAAAAAGTGATTTCAGAGCCACTCGGTTCTCCCTGATGGAAACTGTTTACCTTCAGTGTTTTGCGCTTGTGATCATTTTAATAGACGTCAGCGTCACTAATTAATGACGTTCTATTAAAAGACTGGTTTACCAAGAGAGACGCTGGAGGACTTTCACCTGAAATGAGTTCATGAAGCCAGTCTGGTTATAAAAATGATAACAGGACCAGATCAGAGCCAGAATTACTCTTTTACTACTTTATACTTAAGTACATTTGAAGGTAAATACTTTTGTACTTTTTACTCAAGTGGAGGTCTAAAGGGAGGAAACTTCTACTTCTACTGGAGTAATATTTTACCTTGGGGGTCTCTACTTTAACTCAAGTAGATGATTTGTGCACTTCATCCACCTCTGTACACTAATTAACATGTAAACAGAATGCCTAAATGATCACATGTGCTTGAAGTGTTGAGTGGTTACATAAATCCCTAACAGATATGCTTATGTGTCACGGTTGGCTCCTCCCAGTCCTGTCCATGTGCTCATGTTTTGGTTTTGTAACTCCGCCCCTGATTATCACCTGTCCCTCATTGTTCCGTGTATTTAAGCCCTGTGTTTGCCCCTTCCGTTTGCCAGTCTTTGTACCTTTGTATCGTGTCTTTGTACCTGATCTTCGTTTGTGTTGATTCTGGTGATGTCTTACCCTAAGTCTGTACGTGTCAGCTCACTGACCCTGGAATGTTCTGACTACGACCCTGGATTTGCCCCTAATAAATCTCGCTTATCTCAGCGCGTGCGTCCGCCTCCTCGCTCCCCGTTACAGAAAGACTGGCCACCACAGGACGCAGCAGGTAAGCGAGACTCCGGCATGTGGTTGTTCCGTTGGGACGAAACTCCGGCTGTTTTAAAGCAGCCCGAGTTCGCGGTGTCCCAACGCCACCAAGCCGGAGACAGCAAATCCCCTGGCGCTGAGGGAACACGAGCGTCTCGTCGGTCCCGCGAGAAAGCGGAGGACCTTCCCGCCTTGTGTCCGGGCGACGAGAGCTCAGGTAAGCGCCTTGGGTCTGCCCGTCTTGAGCGCCACTGCAGGGAGGAGCGACCTGCAGTGCAAGACGGTGTCAGACGGCAGGAACATTCAGATGACCCGTTTTTTGGTACTCGGCTCGTTCGCAAGCGTCACTGCGAGCTGCCAATCGCTCGAGTGAGCATTGGGAACGGCCGAGTGGGTCCAGTATCTGTGTTCCTCCAGGTTGGAGCAGAGGCCCCCAGCCCGAAGGCTTGATCCCGTGGCCGCACCCCGCGGCACTTCTGATCCCGTGGCCGCACCCCGCGGCACGCCTGCGCCTCCGGACCCGCCGCCAGTCGCCGCGCCTCCGGACCCGCCGCCAGTCGCCGCGGACGTCGCAGCAGGCCCCGCGCCTGCCTCCGCGGACGTCGCAGCAGGCCCCGCGCCTGCCTCCGTGGACGTTACATCCCCTTTGTTCCCTCCCATCCCGCCCTCGTCAGTGTCTGTTCCCCCTGGGGATCCCGTTTCTGTCCCTGTTCCCTGTGGTCCTTCTGTGCCTCCTGTGTCTGTTTCCGTTCCTTTGTTTCTGCCTTGTTCTGTACCTGGTTTTGTCCTTTTCCCTACTGTTGTGTCTGTCTCAGTTCCCTTTCCCGTTGTGGTTCCCGTTCCTGTGTCTCCTTTTGTTTCTGTTCCTGTTTCTGTTTCCGTGCCCGTTTCCGTTCCTGTGTCTGTCCTGGTGCCTGTTCCCCTGTCTTTTGCGTGGTCTGTTGTTCGTTCTTGTTTTCCTCGTCCTGTGTCTCCGGTCGTCTCTCGGTCGGCGTCGTTTTTTGGTGTGCCTCCTCGTCCTCCCTCCGTTTTTTGTCCTCGTTCTGTTTCGTCTGTTCCTGTGTCTGGTGTGTCTCCGTCTGTGTCTGTTCCTGCCTCTTGTGGTTCTGTTCCTGCCTCTTGTGGTTCTGTTCCTGCCTCTTGTGGTTCTGTTCCTGCCTCTGCTCTGGCTTCGGTGTCTGTGCCTGTTTAGTTTAGTTTTGTCTTTCTCTGGGTTTCGCTTTTTTGTTGGGTTGTTTTGTTCTGTGTGGCACGCCCGGTGTGCGTGCCTTTGGGGGGGGGGGTTCTGTCACGGTTGGCTCCTCCCAGTCCTGTCCATGTGCTCATGTTTTGGTCTTGTAACTCCGCCCCTGATTGTTATCACCTGTCCCTCATTGTTCCGTGTATTTAAGCCCTGTGTTTGCCCCTTCCGTTTGCCAGTCTTTGTACCTTTGTATCGTGTCTTTGTACCTGGTCTTCGTTTGTGTTGATTCTGGTGATGTCTTACCCTAAGTCTGTACGTGTCGGCTCACTGACCCTGGAATGTTCTGACTACGACCCTGGATTTGCCCCTAATAAATCTCGCTTATCTCAGCGCGTGCGTCCGCCTCCTCGCTCCCCGTTACATTATGTGGTTTATCTGAAGCGAATTTGAGGTAAGTGTGTGATTTTAGCTAAACTAATAATGATCATTATTAGCTATGCAGTTCCAGGGTAAAATTATAAAAAAGCCAGCTTTGGGAATCAAACCTGTCTCGGTTGAGCCACTACATTTTGGGTTGGGGGAAATTGTGTGCATTTGAATTTTCGACAAACTATTCCTTTCCTACAAACTATTCCTAAAATAACCTAATGCCTTTTTGTTTTTTTAATTTCAGGCTGTAACATATTGCTTTGTATTAATAATAATAATAATAATAATAATAATAATAATAATAATAATAAACTAGCCTGTTTATGAGGTTTTAATTGTTATATTAGCACCTAGCAAACAATAGTGAATGTTTACTTTGTAAAGTTACCCTACTTACACACGAAATCCCTCCCTTTTTTTGAGCATTTTCAACTGTTCAAACTAGGGCTCGGTTTATCTGACACTAGGGGGTGTTGTTACAGTAGGGAAAATTCTAAACGTGCAGTGAAAATCCAGTGGCAAAAAAGTGCTAAATGACTGTCTCCCTAGTCAACCCACATTCACCCTTTGCGTGTACGTACCTGACTGCACCTGGTACTCTGAGCCCTGGACATGGCAGTGGATGGTGGAGGCAGTCACAGCAATGCCATAGGTGTGGCCACAGTCTAAGCTCTGAATAGTACAGGAAGTGCTGCTGCTTTCACAAGATGAATGTGTGCCATTCATGTTGATGGCCAGAGCAGTGTAGGAGCTTGGATTCCCACTAATAGCAGCCCACTGCACAGCCAGTGTATTGGCATCACAGTTTAGCTGAGCCTGTACATTATTAGCCAGACATGAGGCTACAGGTATGAAGAGGGGATAAAAAGATGAGGAAATGCATTCAATGTTATGAGATTCAGCAATGAAGAAAAGAACACAGTGAAAATATGACATGAGCCAAAATCTTGAATGGGTTTGTTCACAGCAACAGTACACCGGCTTGTGGTTGTTTACCTGAGTCAAACTGGACGGTGCTGTTTGCAGTGCTGTTGCAGTACCCAGTGGAGGAGACAACAGCAGCTGTGTAATGGTGTCCGCACTCCAGCTTCACCTTGCAGGATGTAGTGTTAGACATGCAGGAAACAGAATGACCCTCATCGCTTAACAGATCAGCAATGTAGAGCAGGGCACCAGCACCACCTTGCCAGCTGAGGTCTCCAATATTAGTGCCACACTCAGCTGTAGCTGCCAGGTTCAATGGTGGGCATGGAGCTAAGAGCAACAAGGCAGGAGAGTGGTCACTGCACAGTGTTTCCCAACCCCATCCTCAGAGCCCCTCAGAGCATCTACATTTTCCCCTACATCTCTATGTATTAGTATAAGTGGACCATCTGGGCCCTGACAACCTGGTTGAGAAACACGAACATATGCACTACAGCATAAGTTAGCAGAAACAATATTATAGGGATAGGCATTTTTATATCTTTATAAACATAACATTAAAGGTGGTCAATCAATGGGCTCACTAAATGATGTTTTATCTTTCAATTTGACTTATATATATATAAGTATATAATATATATATTTCTCCACTAAGATACAGAAACTATACATATCATCCTTTCAAACCAAGTCATGGTGCAAGGTAGCCCTTTATACCCTCTACTATGTGACCTACCTGTATGGATCTGCACAG
Source organism: Pygocentrus nattereri (assembly GCF_015220715.1). Classification (NCBI taxonomy): domain Eukaryota; kingdom Metazoa; phylum Chordata; class Actinopteri; order Characiformes; family Serrasalmidae; genus Pygocentrus; species Pygocentrus nattereri. The sequence continues at coordinate 11,464,028 of NC_051219.1, read as the reverse complement.
GTGCGCTGTAACTGCTGGTGCAGGTGCTGTCCTGTGCAGCCACCTGCACTGTGAAAACCCAGCCACACTGAAGGCCTGTCTTTGTAAGGGATGTTCTCATAGTCCTGGAGGTGGAGTTAGGCCCACCCACCTGCTGGGAAAACAAGTAGTAGGTGACGTTGGACTGTGGGCTGGGGTCCCATGTAATGGAGATGTCACTGGTGTCACAGAAGGTATGCGCAGCCAGGTTGGCTGGAGGACAGATAGCTGGAGGAGAGAGACAGGGATAATGTTGCCATGTTAGGATAGGACAGTAATGACAGTCAGTGCAAAAATATATATGGCATCAATAAAAACAAACACGACTCAATAATAATTTACACATACATAATCATTAGCTAAAACCATCAATTCACCATCTTATATTTCATAGAAGGAATTCAGCAACTGCCCAGTGGTTTCTAGAATGTTTTGAGTTTTGCTCTTTTCTAAGTACAGGGAAACATGTTGAAGTGTAGAGTTTGTACCACAGCAGAATGATAATAATAATGCATTTACTTCCAATATCTTTTATTATTAAATCAAATGGAAGTGATGTGGCAAGTGAACTAAAGGGATCTCATTCACTGCTCTTGTTTGGTGCACATGAGACGCTGCTGCCAATCACAGAAACACAATCAGAAAAGTTCATTTGAGTGTGCTGTTATCCATCCATCCATTTTCTAAGCCGCTTCTCCCTCAGGGTCACGGGGGGGTGCTGGAGCCTATCCCCGCGGTCATCGGGCAGAAGGCAGGATACACCCTGGACAGGTCGCCAGTCCATCGCAGGGCAGACAGACAGACACAGACAGTCACTCACACACAGGGGCAATTTAGCATCTCCAATTGGCCTGACTGCATGTCTCTGGACTGTGGGAGGAAACCGGAGAACCCGGAGGAAACCCACACAGACACGGGGAGAACATGGCCCGGTCATCTGGCCAGGGAATCAAACCCAGGCCCTCTTCGCTGTGAGCCGACAGCGCTACCCGCTGCCATTGTGCCGCCCTGTGTGCTGTTATCTCTATACATAATTAGTTATTAAGGTAATACTCACTAATGATCTATCTTTGCCCCCAAAAGCTGAACTACTGTGTTACTACTCATGAAAATGGGAGTAGAACTGCATAAATCACTCAAATATAGCAAATGATAGAAATATTCAATTTTGTATGCATGGTGATGGAAACAGACATGTATAAAACAATATCACAAAATTCCTTTGTCAATATTTTTCCAAATCAAGAAATATACAACAAGGAAAATTGCAAGATTACTGATAATGTTTGCATGTGGAATTAAACTGCAAAGTCAGATAGTGTTATTCCTAAGGATAACAATTCCTAAGGATAATCAAGTTTTCCCCCCACCCCTAGTACACCCCCTCACCCCTTCCCTCACCTGATTTCAGCTTGACAGGTGTGCTGGGATCGCTTCGGCAGCCACGCTCCACAGTTACCACAGTAATGGTATAGTTTTCTCCACAGTGCAAGTCCAAGAACGAGCAGCTTGTAGTGTTTGTAGTGCAGGTGTGAGTGTGGCCATCTATCCCTGTCGCTGTGGCAATGTACATATCGGCATGCAAACTGGCCAGCCAGCTGACAGAACCAACACTATTTTCACAGCGTAGAGATGCGTTAACTTGAGTAGGTGGACATGGACCTAACAGAGAGAGATAATACATAGAGGTGTATGATTTTCAAATACAGAGCTCAGTAAAATGTTAAAGTCATAGTGTCAATAGATGCACATGAAGTATGTTGTATATGGTGTTTTGACTACATTTGGGTTAAACTGAAATCTGTGCAATTGTTTTTCCTTAAGTGTTCTTTCAAAACTATTTTCTCATTTTATGAAGGTTAGACAAACTTTCGTGCTCTGGTCATTCTGTGAAGTATCCTGCGCATACGCACCTGCACTTAAGGTGAAAACACTGCTCTGGAATCCTTTACATGTGTCTGAGAAGGGTGTGACCACGATGTCATAAGTCTGAGCACAACGCATGTTGGGCAGCTGGCAGGTGGTCATTGAGGTGAGGCAAAATTTGGCATCGCCGTCACGTGCCACAGCAGTGACATTGTAGCCCACTGCACCAGGGCTGGCCAACCAAGACACTGAGGCTGTGTTACTGGCACACTGCAGACTAACAGAGACATTCTGAGGAATGCAGGGGGCTAGAGGAAAAGAGAAGATTAGAGAAGAGAACAGAAGAGAAGAGAACTGTATTATAGCCAGCTGAGAAGAAACTCTTACTGGCATCTAATGCTCCAGATGTCCTATCCCCTTTGCTGTGAACAATTTTGACCCAACCACTCTGAATTACTAATTACTTTAACTGAATTATACAGAAATTCAGAAATATCTGTGGGATTTCCTTTTAAATGATCCAAACTGTTGACTGTAGAGTGTTATTTGTATTGTGTGTGTATTACAGTAGCACTGGTTTTAATACCTGTTTGCAGCTGTGTCTTGGCTACATTGCTGCTGTTGCACTGTCCTGCCACTGCCTGGATGCTGACATTGTATATATGTCCACAAAGCAAAGATGAGATAGTGCAGTGGGTCTGGTTGCTGCTGCAAGAGTCTGTGTGGTCCCTCGTATCCACACGGGCAAAAAAGCTCTTGCTCCCCAAGCTCTCGTTCCAGCTCAACACTGCCACACTTGTCCCACAGACATAATCCACACTCGCCCCTGCAGGAGTGCAGGGGGCTGCAGCATACAAGGACCCAGAGAATCATTAGTCAACTCACTGTTCCATATTTCAACAGTTTACAACTGAAGGTTCATGTCTTATATGTGAAGATTCCAAATGAAATTTCATTGAACTTTAAAGGTTAATGATCAGTGACAAATATACTTTTAAACTAACTTAGGGGGCAGTCACAGGTCGGAGGTTAGGGAACCAACCCTGTGACCGGAAGGTTGCCAGTTCGATCCCCTTGGCTGACAGTCCATGACTGAAGTGCCCTTGAGCGAGGCACCTAACCCCTAATTGCTCCCCGGGTGCCGTGGATAGGGCTGCCCACCGCTCCGGGCAAGTGTGCTCACTGCCCCCTAGTGTGTGTATTCACTAGTGTGCATGTATGTGGGTGTTTCACTGCATGAATGGGTTAAATGCAGAGGTCTAATTTCACAGTACACAAACACAGAGACAAATGGTTGTAAATTCTATTTCCAGCTAATTATATGAGGTTGCTTGCACTAAGACTGCTGGTCCACCACTTTAGTGCAGTCCTGATTGTTTATTAGAAAGTGAGACAATGCGCACGACTACATTTGTATCAGTTTGTAAAATGGAAATCGGTGCACATACGCTGCGATTACTTGAAATCACTAGCATTTTTTAGATGTAAAGTATCTCATGGAATTCACAGGCAACTTCCTCACTCACTCTCTCATTTACTCTCTTATGTTTAGCAGACTAAAAGGGACATTAGCAGTCAAATAGCTTTTTATGTTTTGTAAGAGCAGTGATTTGCATCGTTGACATGTGTCCTTGTTGGAGTAATATAGATCTCATATGCAGTGGCATTATAATTATGATTTAGTTCTTATCATTCCTACCGACAAACACCAGCACGCACATGACGTATCCATTGCTAGTCTCTCAGTCTGCCATGGAAATTTTGGTTGAGGTGCTGCTCTCATGAAAAATCAAACCCAAAACATATGACAGTTCTGCCTTACCTACCACTAGTATTACCTTCTGCCTGTCTGCAGCATGGCCCATACCTGTGACTATATTGAGTGGAGCACTTGGGTTGCTATCGCAGTGCAGGCCTTGGATGGTGCCCTGAAGAGCATAGGTCTGTCCACACTGCAAGCCCTGCAGAGCACAGCTGTGGTTTGCGGAGCTGCAGCTCAAAGTGTGACCCAGGGATGATGTGGCATTTACGCTGACCCCCATAGCATCCTGGTCACCAGTCCATGACACCACAGCCTGGTCACGGATGCAGCTCAGGGAAGGAGCCTGCAACCTGGGAGGACAGGGAGCTAAGACAGAAAGGAGAAGGGAGACAAGTTTTAGAGCTTTTAATAAATATGTCACTCAGTTTGTCAGTCTCAATTCATTTATTGCATTTTTCAGTTTTGACCTTAGATATAACAGTTAGCACCAGCAATAACTTAAGGCTGTTGTTATTTTAATCTTTTATTACTCGTAGCTGACTGAAGCTCAGATGAGAAATTACATTGGAAATGCAGCTTTTAAATATATTCATTTGTATAGAAATAGAAAAAGAGATATATATCATGATCTGGCATAGATGACAACTAACAGACTACTAGGTTTACTCTGTGGATGGAAAAAAACATCCTTTGACAATTTTGATACTTAAACAAAAACGAAGTTGAAAGAGAAGACTTCACCCTGGTCATAAAGAATCAAATCTAAGTGTAATATATTATATAACAAGGACATGAATTACATAATTACATTTATTATGCATTTAAAATGCGATGAACATCAAATGCGCAAAAAAAATACGATAATGACTGTAGACTTCGAAGGATTAATAGTCAATTTCTTCCCTACTGTCTTCTCTTTATTCCTCTTTTCACCTTCTAAACATCCTTCTAATCTCAGTTCTCCCCCATTCTCCCATTCTCTGTTCCTCTTCCATCTCCCGCTCCCTACCTGTTTTCACTGTGATCCCAGCCCGTGAGCTGCTGTTGCAGAGAGAGTCGCCAGCGAGAACACTAACGTTAAACACCGCTCCACACTGCAGCTGTGTGAGGGCGCAGGAGGTGCTGGAGGTGAGGCAGGAAGAGGAAGGGACCGTCTGGTTTTGCCCATATGCCAGGACAGTGTACATACTGGCACCAGCGCTGGCATGCCACGACACGTTCACTACACCTGAGCCACACTGCAGGTCGGCACGCACACTATCAGGGTCACAAGGTGCTGCAGAACAGAAGGAAAATGCAAATATGTTAATCTGACGTGGCAAATTTTGTTATACTCTGGGGCAGATTCTTAGTGTGGCCTGGGGTGGTGAAATTTCATTGCTCTACTGTGTTGCCACCCCAATTTTGATTAGAGTTTATTTTACAGCATCAATTGCATCAAAAACATTTGCCCATCATGACCTCATACATGCATGACACTGTATTTACTATACAAGTGAATCGTGTAAAGTGTAACAGCAAGTACAGCCGTGTGTGCAGTATGTAGTAAATGCTGCTCTTATTAGAGAATTCATTCATTCACATGGCACACTCACCTGTTGTCACAGAGACGTCTGGACTCACAGTGCTGTTGCAGTGGTTGTCGTTGGCGACCACACGGAGGGTGTAAATCTGAGCACAGGTCAGATTGCTGAAGGAGCAGGAGAGACTGGAAGTTGAGCATGACTGACTGTATCTGCCTGGACCAGTCAGAACGCTGGTGTAGGAGAGAGCGCCCGGCGTCTGACCCCATGATGCCCTCACTGTGTTACAGACACACATCACACTGGCTCGCACAGAGACAGGCATACATGGAGCTACCAAGAAGACAGCGAGAGAGTGAGAAAGAAGATGTAAAAAAAAAAAAAAGAAAAGAAAAGTTATTATCTATTATTATTATGATAATAATAATAATATTATCTTTAATTGAACCTCTATAAATCAAGCAATGCTGGGCATTTAATACCTTAAAGTCTCATGCTTATTACATCGCAAGTCTTATTATTCAGTATCCACATGGACTACAATGCAATCTTTTTTGACAGAATATTAAGGAATATAGCTGTCACAATGAAGTGTAAAATGAAATATAAGTACAATATTATGTTTACATGACATAAGTAATTAATGTTGTAATTACATGTCAAAAGTACTTCTAATGAAATACTCAAATGACTGACGTTGAGTTTAAGCTTCTATCTATGGTAACAACCACTGCTCATACCTGTCTGTACAGTCTGCTGTACACTCTCCGGCCCTGTGCACACTCTGTTGGTCGCAGTGACAACAACAGTGTAGTTTAGACCACACTGCAGTCCTGTGATGTCACAGCTTGAGCTGCCTGAGGTGCAGTTAAGTGCAGTACCATTTGCAGGCCTGGCAAGGGCGCTGTAGTTCAGATCTGTGGCACGCGCTGCCCAGCTCATGCTTATGGAGTTGGTGTCACAGTGCAGGAAATTAGAAACGGCCTGCACGGCACAAGGAGCTACACACAGACCACAGAGAAATGAGTGATCACAAGAGTAATTTTATGCTTTCAATGAAAGTTGAAAGATTCATTGTTTTCATATCAAAACCTCAATTTGAAAGAGTGAAATTTTCAAACTGCAAGAACTGAAATTGTAATTAGTGCTTGTATTCTCAAGAAAGTCCTTATCAGTTACAATGATAAGATTTAACCTAATAACATGGAGTATTTGAACTTATTGTAGTGAAGTTGGACCAACCAAAATCGACTAAACACCAATGTGCTGTGTACATGACAACACAATCACAACTAACTGGCAATCTGACACACTATGCTCAGTGTTCAAGCCTTTTTTGTGACAAAAAACTACTCCAAGAGAGACAAAGAGAGGGAAACAGACCAAAATATCATACAACTTATTCCATATAAAAAAGGCACATAAGAGTTCTGTTAATGTGAACCGATGATTCTGTGTAAAACGCTCTTAATAGTGTCATAGCAGAGATGGGCAGCACATGAGAACTCAGGAAGAAAAGGCAGAGGTCAGAAGCTTTATCTTTACCAGTGGGTTGTACGTAGATGTCACTGTCTGTGCTCATACAGGTGCCGTCACTGGCAACCACTCTCAAAGTGTAATCCTGACCGCAGTGCAGGCCTGTTAGCTGGCATCCCAGAGAAGTACTGTTACACATCACGGTGTGTCCATCGGATCCTATTCCCCTTCCTACATAGGCCACAGCATTGGGGCTAGAGGCCCAGCTCAATGTTACAGTGTTAGTGCTGCACTGCACGAGACTGTGGACATTAGTTGGAGCACAAGGAGCTGTGGAAAAGGAATAACAGTCCATTAATAATACTAATTATTAATCATTGTCACCGGTACTCATTAATTACTGTCAATAATGAGTTGAATAAGTAATGACGAGGGAGGATTAGGTGTGTCAGTGTAGGGAAAAAAATGTAGAATCTGCAGACACAAGCCAGTTAATACATAACGTAAACCAAATGTAGATGCAATCCAGTGTGGAACTCAATGTGCAATTAAATGCCATTCTATGATTGCATTTCAATAATACAGCAAATCATAAGTAATATTTCTTGCCCTCTATGGGATAAAAACCTCACAAACACCAGCACGCACCTGTCAGCAGGGTAACACTCTGGCTCTTCTGGCTGGTACAGGCCTCATCCATGGCCATCACACTAATGTTGTACACTTGGCTGCATTGCAGATCCATCAGGCTACATGTGGTCCCATTGGACACACACTCCGTCTGGTGACCTCTGTTGTCCACAGCAATGACCCTGTAGGACACAGCGCCATGGCTGGCTTGCCATATGACCACAGTGCTGTTGCCACAGGTGCTCCTGACCGTCACATTGGTTGGCACGCACGGCACTGAATAGGTCAAAAGATCACATCAGAAAAAGAGGAAACCCAGCATTTAAAAGGAAGGCCTATTAAAACCTCAATTTGCCACTTTTGTAGATTTTTAGTATACACAGTATTGTTAACTCAGAGCTAGTCCTACTAGAGTCTGGGCTATTCCTAACTGGACATTTTATGTGTTATAAATAATAAAAAAAAACATGATGCTATGAGCTGTCCTCCCATTTTCCACAACTTTGAAACTGTGTGGTCATTCCTTGTATGATACCACATTATTTGCATGGCTCTTACAGCTGACCTCTTCATACTGTCACAGAATGCAGTGGTTACTAATGTAATGATTGTTTCAATTTCTAAAACACTGTTCAGCCGGTCTCAGGGTGCATGTGAAAAAAATCTAAAACATGGAAGAGGTTTACCTCTTAAAGCCCAGACTCAGTTTCTGCATTGGGCTAATGTACCTACTTCACTCCACGTGAATATAAGGATATCCGAACTCATTATAACATTTGTTTGTTGGGTATTGAAATAAGGCATCACATAAGTGAATGTTAAACCTTTCACGTCTTTCATTTTAAGATCACATCATGGACAAGCACAGCATGGAAAAGCGATGTTTTCATGTTGTGTTTTGGTTTAGCCCACGTGTTTGTTTTGGTTTTGAGTCCAGCCCCCTTGCTTAGTGACTCTGCCCCTGAATGTTTTCACCTGTCCCTCATCATCCCTGTGTTGTATTTAAGCTGTGCTTTGTCCTTTGTTTTGTTGGTCTTTGTTTGATGTTTCTTTGATGTTTGATGGCTGTGTGTATTCTCGGGTTGTTTGATTCTTGTTTGTTTATTATATCTGCCCCCCCCCCCCCCCCCCCCCCCCCCGATCAATCCATGTTGCAAATCTTGCTTTTCTCAGCACATGCTCATCGCTCCACGTTACATAAGGTGAATGTCAACAGGGAAAAGGGTAATGCTTTGTATCAGTGACACTGTGTGCAATTCTTTACTCATGAACACTTTTTGGAATTTTTAAAAATGGAAATGATATACCAAAATATAGTCTAGGTGTGGGAAACACTGGAGTGGTGATTTTAGAATAAGTCTTAAAATTAATAACTGACTAATAAGCAATTGGAATGAGTTGCCCCAAATTATTATAGCACAAAGATCATTGTAATGTGCCAGAGATAAAATCACATTGAACACTCTCCCTCTTGAGATAATCTTAACACTACAGTGTAAAATGACAATAACCCAGTAAAGGATTCACTTCAAGGTTCTCTGACCTTCTTTGAGAATCAGAGGTTGGCTGGGCAAGCTTAAGCAGGTTCCATTGTAGGATCGAACCTGCAGGGCATATGACTCGCCACATTTAAGAGAGCTGAGGCTGCAGGATGGAGAAGTAGAGTTGCAGTATAGCTGATCCCCATTGCTAGTGGCAACCACACTGGCAGTGTAACCATCAGCACCATCTGTCTGATTCCAGTTCATCCACAACACTCCTGAGCCACAGTTTACCTGTGCCTGAACATTTATCGGCCCACATGGAACTACAGAAAGACACAGAAGAGTGAAAGGGAGGAGAAAACATAAAGAAGGAAACAGTAACAAGAGCAACTTTAGCAACTTTCATTGCTCATGATAAGCCTCACAAACATTTTTGGGTGCTAAGGGATTTCTTTTTTTTTGGTAAAAACAAAGCACATTTGTGAGGAAAAGACAATTTGCTGCAGATTTACTGTAAAATAATGCAGATTTACTGTAAAACGCATGTCCTCAAGAAACACACAAAAATTAGCGTTAAGAATACTTGAAAGCAAGAAATGATTACAATGAGTGAAATAATGCATTCAGAAAGCTTATAAACATTCAGTGAGAAACAATTGCGTTTCTTGATTTTTTTTTAATCCGATTTAGTCGTTTCCAACTCCACCCACTAGTTAGGACTCCCCCAATCACACGATGCTACCAACGCTACGAGGGTGAGGCTAGCACAGGCTTCCTCCGAGACCTGCGAAACCAGCCACCGCTTCTTTTCAAACAGCCGCTCACGCAACATCATTGGACAGCTGAACGTGCTCAGAGGAAACAGCCAACCGCCAGACCTGTTACGTCGGCTAACAGACGCCTGCACTGACTAGCATCGCGCTGAGTGATGGGGGGAGAAGGGGGGCCATCCTACCCACCCAGAGAGAGCGAAGCCAATTGTGCCTTCTTGGAGTCCCGGCTACGGATGGCTGTAGCATCACCAGGGATCGAGCCCGCGATCTCCTGAAGATAGGGCCAATGCTTAGACCGTTGCGACACTCGGGAGCCCCCGTTTCTTTAATTTTGTAATGAATGTAATGTAATGTAATGACTGTGGGAAACCAATAGCTCACAACTGTGAACACACTCTGCTCTGTACAGCTAACTTGCTTGGATTTTAGCAACACACCCCAAAGTGGTGACTGGTTATGGAGGGAAGTGATTCCCTTCTGTTACATAGATGCAGCATCACCTGATTTCATGTGGATAGCTGGTGAGGGCTTGCTGGGACAGATGCCATCATGGTAGGTTACGCTGATGTCATAAGTCTGGTTACACTTAAGGCTGGGCACCCAGCAGCTGCTGGCCGTGGTGCTGCAACTCAGGAGACCACCGCTCTGGTCCTCCATCATTGCTGTATAGGCAGCTGTGACCTGTGGTCCCAGCCAGCTGACCAGGGCCTTGTTCCCACCACAGTCCAGCGCAGCCTGCACCTGAGATGGGGGACAGGGAGCTGGAACAGAGATAAACATTGGAAAAAACATGCTTGTTTTTTGGGTTCTACAGCTTCCAATATTTTTGCAAAAATGATAAATAAGGTATCCTAACATTTATTATCACATTGATAGACCCCCTGTTGATTTAAAACAGCTGCTCAGGGGCTTTACTCTGTATTCTGAGGTGCAGAAACCTGCTTGGATGAGTTCTGACAAACAGTACAAAATGTACTCTATATGAAAGGGTGAACTAAACTTGTTCTTGCAAAATGTGTGTGTCTGATGCCTGAAAACCTGTACAACAGTTACCTGTTTCTACAGTAACATTGTTACTGACAGAGCTGTTGCACAAAAAGTTGGTGGAGATGACCGAGGTGCTGTATGTGGTACCGCAGTGCAGGCCTGTGATCTGACACCGTCCATCCATTGAGGTGCAAGTGTACCCCTTGCCTGAAGTGTCCAATGCCGTTGCAATGTACATCAACGCACCATCAGCCCCTCCCCATGTAAGAGTGATGGAGTCAGAACTACAGTCCATAACGGGTGAGAGACTCTGAGGTGCACAGGGAACTGGACAGACACACAAAGTAACATTTACATACAATCATAAAAAATATTCCTTCTATACTAACTTTGTCGCGACACTTGATTTGATGAAAGGCTAAGTTGATCACCCAGACTGCAACATTGCAGTGTTACCTATACAGGCCTTGAATCCTAGTCACACCAGGCTTATTTTAATCAGTGCCATGTTGTTGTTCTAGAGGGCACTCACCAGTCCATGCCTCCATTCCTAAAGCAGGCTCACTGGGACACTCGTCATCAAAAGAAGTGATCGTCATTGTCAGGCTTTCTCCACACATCACACCAGGGATGATACAACTGTTAGTCACTGAGCTGCAGCTGTAGCGACTCCCATTTCCATGGTTACCATAAGCCTCTACGATGTACCGTAATGCCCCAGCAGCTCCATCCCATGTACTCGTCAAAATGTCCGTTTGGCATACCGATATGGAAATCATGTTGGTAGGCTGGCATGGAGCTGAGTGGGCAAAGATTGTATTGTCAAAAGATTTCAATACTTTCCATTATAAAATTGTGTAAAAGTGAAATTCAGGCTTCAAGATATCTTCTGCCTCTCTTTTTGGATATGCACATTTCTTGTCCATTTTTACATACAACACAATGGCATACAGTGTCAGAAACCATATAGGCAAGTCTATCTGAGATTACTTAACAACTTAACAACTTAACAATGCTAATTTGAGTATCTAAGCTTCCATTACTTGTTAGCTACATTAGCATCATAGCTGCAGGGCAAAACTAAGAAGCAAATTTCAAACAAGAATGATGTCTTGCTTGATCAGTTACATTTAGGAGAAAACTGTCAATTGAGTATAATTAGATTTTTTGATGACCTGTTCTTTAAAAGAGCAAAAAAAAAAATAAAAAATGCTAATTAGGCTAAGACTGAATGAAAGCTAGTTGTGTCCAGTAAACATGATCCTATTTGCACGATGCTACTATCTAATAAGTATTGAATAATTAAATGATTAACTAGTTATTAATTACAAACATCGTTAGCAGTTTCTGGGTCTAAATTGTAACATAGCAAAGGTGAAAAAAATCAGAAACAAAATTCAAAAAGAATGTTACAGCTATGTGATGGAGAGTGCTGTGAGTTTCTAAGGTATAGAGCATGTTCACATGAAGGTGACAGTATTTCCAGTCACCGCTAGTAGTTTTGCCCACTAAACATTAATGTTACAAATGAACCCCAAACACACAACAGGTTACAAGCCTTTACCTGTGCGTATGTGCACTGCATGGCTGGGTGCGCCATTGCAGTCTCCAGTCGTGGCGTAGACAGTGAAGCTGTAGCGCCGCCCACACTCTGTCTCAGTGAAGAAACAAGAAGTCTCGGTGGTCAGACAGTCCTGGGTGGCCCCGGTTGAGTCCTCTACATGTCCAATGTAGAACGCTGTGTTATTAGTCGGGGCCCAGGAGAAGATGATGACGTTACTGCTGCACTCGCGGAACAGCTCCAGATTAGTAGGGGCACACGGCACTGAAAGAGACAGAGAGTGTCAAAGAGAGGTACTAATGAAATTAAAGAAAATAACACCAAAAACATAACCTGGTGCTTTACTATGTGTTCTATATGTCGTTTATGAGTGTAGATAAAAGTAATGCCTGCTAATCAGTCTAAAAAACATTCTCTGGTAGTGTTAGGTTTAAGTCACATCAGAAAGCAACATTTTTGGTCACAATTTGGAAACTATGCTTCACAATCCCATTTTAAACTAATTGTTTTTGTGATGTCATAACATATTTACACATATTTGCTTCTTCAACCTATAGCAGTTTTGTTACGGGACGGCAGGGAGGTGGACCCAAGTGCAGAAATGAAAGCCAGTAAAAATAATGTCATGTTGCAAATGAAGTGACCCGGAGCTAGGTTGGAAGTGCCGCACAGAATGGCGGTCCGTGGAATTACCGCTACGACACTGGGACCCTTACAAGTGTAGCCTGACCCATTCACAATGAAGTTTCAGCCAAGAGCATTTTAGCCCCGACTGCTTTTTAAATGAAGCAGCCAATAAGAACAGAGATCATTTCTATATATAGTCAGAAGAAGAGAGTAGGCATTTAAAAAAAAATAGCTGGGGTTGCTTTTGACAAAGTGTGTTTATATAAGAGTCTTTGAGAGAGTGTATGGTGGGAGATAAAGGTTATGGCTTGCGTTAGGACAAGAGAGGATGATAGTCACAAACGCCAACAAAGACAGACAAAAAGAAATAATACAAAACAATTGTCAGTCCCTGGTGCCATGGTTCGTACTGATTCTTCCGATTGCACCTTTGCGATGGATTTCAGTGCATTGTCCAACATGCTGTAAAAGGAGGCCGCATGTAACCTAGACCGCCCAGCTGAATAGCAGAGCCGATCCTCCAGAGAAAACCCACTGTCTCACGCTGTGGAGGGTGTGTAGAGGCCTCATTGCATGAGAAACAGGAACACACAATGAATTCTGAAGTAAACAGCTACTCCCTAATGATTATCTGATAGCATTTCTAATGACCTGGGATCGTTCTGTTGTGGGGTCCACAAAAGAACCATCATGTCATGTTTGAGAATTAACCCAAAAGTATTTCGTTTTCCTCAAAGGAAAAAAAAACTGAGCACCCAGCGGATGTTTGGTCACTGAATGAGATTGAATGAGTATTACCATGTTGTCTATTAATATAAACCAAGTCAACCCTCCATTACACTGTAGTCTGTGAGTTATGTTCAGTGCCATCATCAGCTTGTTACCTTCGTCCAAAGAAACCAAAATTGCAACAACGCTGCAGTCACTAGCAACAACTCTCATCAACTTTTAACAACAGGCACTTGTAAATGAACCTCATATTACCCAGGGTATGAAATAAATGTACATTTTTATTTTGTTTATTATTTTTTGAATCTCCCATCAAATGAACAGAAAATGTGTTTTATGACCTATACATTCTTACAATTTACAATCTGCTGAAAGCCAAAAATTTTAGACGTTCTTTATATTCTTTTATAAAAATTATATTTATATATCACTGAAGAGACACAATCTGTTTATAGCCCAGATTGGTGGCAAAATGGGTCAATTGTCAATTATCAGTAGACAAATTGTTTCAGCTTCTTCTATATAAGGTTTTAAAATTACATTACCCATCTATTTGACTGGAAAGATGACATTTACAGCCTCATATGACACCCACTTTTTGAATGTAGCTTATGAAATATGAAAGTTTTGAAGAATATGATGAAATGCATTTTGGAAACACCAGGAGTTGAAGAGATTAAAATGATGGTTTGGCCAAAAATCAATAAATACCTTAAATATAAAGCTAATGTAGCTAACAAATAATGGTTAAACTATTGCTTTAAAATGGACGAAGTCTGACACATGCTGGTCTAATGTAAATCCCAGCAAAAAAGTGGACATAGATGGACAAAAAAGTGGAAGGAATACAGCCTTCCTGCCCTGACTATGACCTTTATAACACAACGCCTCTAGTAAAGATCCCAAAAGGAGTGCTGCTGAATAGAAAAGAACTCATATTCCATTGTTTTTAACAAGTAAACCCATCATACTGAGTATATGTGAGCTTATTTGAGTTAGATTTAAGCATTATTGAAGGGTTGAAGGGAATAAGAGGTCACGGCAGCAAGATCCACCTCTGCAAGAGAAAAAGCCTGATCTACCCACCGATGGGAATCCATAACAGGAATAAGATTCTAGCCTTAGATCGGAATATTTTAAATATCACCAAAAGCACATCTCCTTAACCATGAAAATGAAGCTAATAGCATCTATCCATCTATCTCTACATCCTCAATAATTTAATCAGTCTTAAAAAAATCAAAAATAAAAACTCAGTCTACCATTTATCATGACTGTGCACCTTTGTAGAGATATATCTGTGCATTCACAGTGACTAACTGTATGCCGTAAGAGGTGTCACTAACCTGACTGGAACAATGCAGTAGCGTTGCCTGTGCTTTCACAGTTGTTGGCGATGGCACTGACGTGGACCACATAGTCCCCTCCACACCCCACATTGGTCAGCTGGCATGAGGTTCCACTGGAGGAGCAGGAAAGTACCACTCCATTGTGGCTGACTGCCCTTACACGGTAAGATTCAGCCCCAAATGTGGCTCCCCATGACACAGTTGCAGATGCACTGACACAGCTGTAATCCACCGACACAGACGTCACTGGACTCAAAGCTGTGTGAGAGAGAAAGATAGAGGTTTTCCAGCAAATGTGGATATGTGATATTCAACACATATCCAGAAATGCTTTAAACATATGAGCCCAGATATAAAGTTTCCAAGCTTGGTCTAAACTAATTGTTCTGGGTCAGCACTTGTTTAACCCTGTAAGCTGCAAGCTCTCTATTTAGCAACCATAATAAATTGTTGGATAACTACTTTGCAATTAATATGCAAGTTATGCCATTAACACAGTGAGGAACCGAAGGGATTAACATCTCAAACAAACTAAACAAAAAGCTTTTGTTTACATGAAGAATAACAGATAGGAATGGTCCTGACTAAAGTAAGGACTGTATATAATAACCATATAATCATAGATGAAAGGATGCTTACTGTTTGTAGTGTAGTTGACCTGTGTCGATTCTCCAGGTTCCAGGAACGTGTTCACAGAGGAAACTGAGATTTGGTACAAGGAACACGGAAGAACATTCTGCACATCCAGGAAGGTCAATGAGGTGGTGGTGCTCACAAGCTGTGTGCCCCGAGAATCTGTAACAGTGACCTTATAGAGCAGCACCCGGTCTACAGGTTGCCATCTAATGCGCAAGGATTGACTTGATGGCCGCTCAACTGTGACCACTGCTGGGGGTTGGACCACTGGAAAACACCAGGTAAACACATAGTATCTGCACTCACAATATATAGACATATAAAGAAAAAGACAGACAGCAAGATACTTAGATAAAAATATAAGCACTGTAGAATTCATCACTATTAAAAGAGATACAGCAATTATGCAAGTCGAAGTGCTTCATTTTCCAGCTTTTGGCCACAGTTGTGCCGTACATCTCTAGCAGCTCACTTACCCAGCTCACGTCTTACATTACATTACCTCTCCTGTTTTGCTGCTCATGCACATTTAGGGGTGGCTCATAATCCCACCCTCTACAATAAGAGTATACACACTCACCGGCCACTTTATTAGGCATATGTTCATACACACACACACACACAAATATATATATGTGGTGGTCAAGACAACTTGCTTAAGTGCAGACCGAGCATCAGAACGGGGAAGAAAGGTGATTTAAGTGACTTTGAACGTGGCGTGGTTGTTGGTGCCAGACGGGCTGGTCTGAGTATTTCAGAAACTGCTGATCTACTGGGATTTTCACACACGACCATCTCCAGGGTTTACAGAAAATGGTCCAAAAAAGAGAAAATGTCCAGTGAGTGGCAGTTGTGTGGATGAAAATACCTTGTTGATGTGAGAGGTCAGAGGAGAATGGGCAGACTGGTTCCAGATGATAGAAAGGCAACAGTAACTCAAATAACCACTTGTTACAATCAAGGAATGCAGAATACCATGTCTGAACGCACAACACATTGAACCTTTAAGAAGATGGGCTACAGCAGCAGAAGACCACACTGGGTGCCACTCCTATTAGCAATGTGTTCCTAATAAAGTGGCTGGTGATTGTATAAATAGATAGACAGATTGACTGAGATATTGGTTTTAGACTGGATTCAAAAGTGTTTTGTAAATTAAGAACAATTGCATTTAATTCAATACACCTACTCCTACATTAAGCTTTTCCAGCTTCATTATGAAACACTGCAAGACAAACAAATACACAGAGAAAAAGACAGACACACAGAGAGACACATATAGATAGACAGATACATGGAGCTTCAATGTGAAATACTGTAATGCACAATGCATTAAAACCATTCCTAAGAAGACTGTGCACCAAAGACATGCTAATGCTGTGTTAACAACCATACAAGCTGATCAAAATGATTGAGACGTCCAGAGAAAATTCTACTTCTGGTATTTGCAAAGTCTACACACTGCCAACGGCTTATCTAATCAAACCAACTTATCAGTGGCTCTCAAACTCAGGGTGGTGAGCTTAAGAAAAGCTTAAGCTTAAGAAAAAAGGCAGATTTTGGGAAAAAAAGTGGTGTTTAAGAACGAATACACATAAAACCTTTCAAAAATATTTTCAGCAATCTGCTGCCCTGTATTTGAAGTGGATATTACTTATCTGGGACGGCAGCTGCAAACATTTCAACATTACTTTTTTATTTTACGATCAATGTAGATGCATCAGTGTTTTCATGTGTGTAGCAGTGTTTGTCTCACCTTGAGTGTGTGTGAGTGTGTGTGTGTGTGTGTGTGTATGTGTGTGTGTGTGTGTGTGTGTGTGTGTGTGTGTGTGTTGGTTCACTCACATGTGCTGACAGTACGGACTCTGCTTCGTGCTCCCATGCCCGCCGCGTTTGAGGAAAAAATGTAACAGTCGTAAGAAGTGATTGGACGTAGGTTCTGGACCACAGTGCTGGTCCCTGTGTAAGAGAAGTTGTATCGCTCCCCACTTGCGGTTGAGTTCATCAGTAGGAAGTATTGATCCACTGCAGCCACTTTCTCCCACTCTAGTGCAATGGCTGTGCTGGAGATTGCTTTGGAATAGGTTATCTGAGAAACGTCTGGCACTGAGTGAAGAAAACAAAAATCAGGGTTATTGTTTTGTATCATTCAGCTTTAGTGAGGATGTATAGAGTTTAGTGAGAGCTGTACTCTGTCTGTACTACTGTTCTTGAACGGTAAAGACTTACACACAGAGGTGAACCAGGTCATTACCACACACTGGAAAAAAGGTTGCTCACCTCTGTTCTGCCAGCTCCACTTTCTCAATAATCACCTACAGTCGTGTGCAAGTTTGGAGACCCAAGGTCAAATGATGTCCTCTATAGGGAATAAACTTAAACGTTTTTCAGAAACTTTCAGTGCCAATTTTCTATTTTTGATTGATCAGAAGTTAATATATCAGGGAAAAACATAAAATTGCAAAAAATTGGAAAAAATAAAAACTGCACATAAAATGTGCAGAAGCATGTTCTCTGATTTTTAGTTTGATTGTACACACAGCTCTATGAAGACACTCTTAAGAAGCACACTCTTCATACACACCTACACATATGAGGAGGTCTGCTAGTTCATGGCCATAAAAACACTTACCAAACACAGAAAAACAAGCTTATACTACTCTAATACCAGCTTACTGCCACTCTCGGTCCAGACACCTCACTTTTTATAGCTAGCCTATTACCAGCCTCTTTACTCTAACCACCCTCTCACCGAAATGTTTACAACTAAATAAGACACTCTCTTTGCAGACACTCATCACACTTTACAGTGACTTAACGCATGTTACAGCCATCTCATTATGACACTCCTCATTATTAACACACTCTATACAGCTAACTTACCATATAACAACGCTTTCTACAGCTAACCAAACTTTTACATTTGGCTTATTATAATATTCCTTTTAGCTATGGTTCAGTTAGCCTACTAGCACATGTGAACTATTCACAGCTAACGGTTATCAGGAAGCTCTTTAACGCGGCTTATCGCCTCACTCTTCACAGCTAACGGTTATCAGGAAGCTCTTTAACGCGGCTTATCGCCTCACTCTTCACAGCTAACGGTTATCAGGAAGCTCTTTAACGCCGGCTTATCGCCTCACTCTTCACAGCTAACGGTTATCAGGAAGCTCTTTAACGCCGGCTTATCGCCTCACTCTTCACAGCTAACGGTTATCAGGAAGCTCTTTAACGCGGCTTATCGCCTCACTCTTCACAGCTAACGGTTATCAGGAAGCTCTTTAACGCCAGCTTATCGCCTCACTCTTCACAGCTAGCGGTTATCAGGAAGCTCTTTAACGCCGGCTTATCGCCTCACTCTTCACAGCTAACGGTTATCAGGAAGCTCTTTAACGCGGCTTATCGCCTCACTCTTCACAGCTAACGGTTATCAGGAAGCTCTTTAACGCCGGCTTATCGCCTCACTCTTCACAGCTAACGGTTATCAGGAAGCTCTTTAACGCCGGCTTATCGCCTCACTCTTCACAGCTAACGGTTATCAGGAAGCTCTTTAACGCGGCTTATCGCCTCACTCTTCACAGCTAACGGTCATCAGGAAGATCTTTAACGCCAGCTTATCGCCTCACTCTTCACAGCTAACGGTTATCAGGAAGCTCTTTAACGCGGCTTATCGCCTCACTCTTCACAGCTAACGGTTATCAGGAAGCTCTTTAACGCCGGCTTATCGCCTCACTCTTCACAGCTAACGGTTATCAGGAAGCTCTTTAACGCGGCTTATCGCCTCACTCTTCACAGCTAACGGTTATCAGGAAGCTCTTTAACGCCGGCTTATCGCCTCACTCTTCACAGCTAACGGTTATCAGGAAGCTCTTTAACGCCGGCTTATCTCCTCACTCTTCACAGCTAACGGTTATCAGGAAGCTCTTTAACGCGGCTTATCGCCTCACTCTTCACAGCTAACGGCTATCAGGAAGCTCTTTAACGCCGGCTTATCGCCTCACTCTTCACAGCTAACGGTTATCAGGAAGCTCTTTAACGCGGCTTATCGCTTCACTATTCACAGCTAACGGCTATCAGGAAGCTCTTTAACGCGGCTTATCGCCTCACTCTTCACAGCTAACGGTTATCAGGAAGCTCTTTAACGCCGGCTTATCGCCTCACTCTTCACAGCTAACGGCTATCAGGAAGCTCTTTAACGCCGGCTTATCGCCTCACTCTTCACAGCTAACGGTTATCAGCAAGCTCTTTAAGGCCGGCTTATCGCCTCACTCTTCACAGCTAACGGTTATCAGCAAGCTCTTTAACGCCGGCTTATCGCCTCACTCTTCACAGCTAACGGTTATCAGGAAGCTCTTTAACGCCGGCTTATCGCCTCACTCTTCACAGCTAACGGCTATCAGGAAGCTCTTTAACGCCGGCTTATCGCCTCACTCTTCACAGCTAACGGTTATCAGCAAGCTCTTTAAGGCCGGCTTATCGCCTCACTCTTCACAGCTAACGGTTATCAGCAAGCTCTTTAACGCCGGCTTATCGCCTCACTCTTCACAGCTAACGGCTATCAGGAAGCTCTTTAACGCCGGCTTATCGCCTCACTCTTCACAGCTAACGGTTATCAGGAAGCTCTTTAACGCCAGCTTATCGCCTCACTCTTCACAGCTAACGGTTATCAGGAAGCTCTTTAACGCGGCTTATCGCCTCACTCTTCACAGCTAACGGTTATCAGGAAGCTCTTTAACGCCGGCTTATCTCCTCACTCTTCACAGCTAACGGTTATCAGGAAGCTCTTTAACGCCGGCTTATCGCCTCACTCTTCACAGCTAACGGTCATCAGGAAGCTATTTAACGCCGGCTTATCGCCTCACTCTTCACAGCTAACGGTCATCAGGAAGCTCTTTAACGCCGGCTTATCGCCTCACTCTTCACAGCTAACGGTTATCAGGAAGCTCTTTAACGCCGGCTTATCGCCTCACTCTTCACAGCTAACGGTCATCAGGAAGCTCTTTAACGCCGGCTTATCGCCTCACTCTTCACAGCTAACGGTCATCAGGAAGCTCTTTAACGCCGGCTTATCGCCTCACTCTTCACAGCTAACGGTTATCAGGAAGCTCTTTAACGCCGGCTTATCGCCTCACTCTTCACAGCTAACGGTTATCAGGAAGCTCTTTAACGCCGGCTTATCGCCTCACTCTTCACAGCTAACGGTTATCAGGAAGCTCTTTAACGCCGGCTTATCGCCTCACTCTTCACAGCTAACGGTTATCAGGAAGCTCTTTAACGCCGGCTTATCGCCTCACTCTTCACAGCTAACGGTTATCAGGAAGCTCTTTAACGCCGGCTTATCGCCTCACTCTTCACAGCTAACGGCTATCAGGAAGCTCTTTAACGCCGGCTTATCGCCTCACTCTTCACAGCTAACGGTTATCAGGAAGCTCTTTAACGCCGGCTTATCTCCTCACTCTTCACAGCTAACGGTTATCAGGTAGCTCTTTAACGCCGGCTTATCTCCTCACTCTTCACAGCTAACGGTTATCAGGAAGCTCTTTAACGCCGGCTTATCGCCTCACTCTTCACAGCTAACGGTTATCAGGAAGCTCTTTAACGCTAGGTTACTAGAGTTAGCTAGATTAGCTAACCCATCTTACTCTTTGTAGCTAACATTAACTTTACGCCTTTTTACAGCTGACAGTTATAAAACCCTCTTTAAATCTGTTTTATTAATCTACCACACTCTCTACAGACACTTCAGCGCCCTTACCTGTCCTGGCCATCTCCGTATCCATGCACGTAACTCTGTAGAACTGAAACACTTTGACCACCACTGTGTAGAGAGCTCCTGGCCGCATGCCGAACACCTCTTTCTGCGTGCTGAAGGCGGGCAGGGTGACGACCACCGGTGCTACAGTACTGGAGTTCACCATCCTCAGATCCAGAAAGTAATTGGTGGCCCCCGGATAACTGTTCCACTGTACAAGGAGCGACGAGGCCGACGTGGATTTTATGGATACGATGATACTGCATTCTGCTGCAGGGAGAGAGGCGGTCGGTTAATCTGGCAGAGGACGGCCGTTAGATGTGTTTGAACGTTGAGGTGATTAAGTCTACAGAACCGATTCTTTCAAATGGTCAGTTTAAATGAATCGAACGTCCGATTCAGTGATTAATTGGTTTAATTCTACTTTATTCGCTTCGAGTTAATTGTCAATAAACACACACAGGGTTGGGCAGAAAGAATAGTGATGGCTCATTATTCAATACGTGGTATTACATTACAGTATATTAAAAAGTAATCTATTCAGAATATATTTATATACATATCCATGAGTCCAGCACAACAGCGGTGGTAGGCTTATCACACACTAACACGTCCATTACCGAGGACACTTTTCAGTTCAGTCACCCCTCAAAAAAAGCCGTTTTGGTGTGAAGCGCTCTGCTCTAGAGAAACTTCCAGAGTCAGAACTGTTCACAGTGGTGGTGATAGGAACCAGACGTCCGCCTCTAAAAGCTCCCTCACAGAAAGTGAGTAGTTACGTGAAGTGATTAGGTATAGGCTGCTTGGGGTCTGACGCAGTGTTTTATGATAGTTTTTGTGCTAAAACTTTGGCTTAAATTGTATTTAATCGATTTATTTTAAACCACTCGTAATGGAGGGACACATACAGGTTTAAACCGCTGGGTGTTGTGAAGCCAAACAGTCCACAAAGAAAACTTTTTTTTTTCAGATTTATGACTATTTTACCATAATACATGTGTAACTGAGATGCGCTTGAAAAAAAGAGCCGTTTCGCCAGAACCGATTCATTCACGAGTCAGGCACAGCTCGCGCGAGAAAGCCCAGTTTAAATGTGGCGAATAATAACGGCCGCGTAACGGCTCCCGGGGTTAGTTACCGGGCGTAGCCAGCTAACTCCTCCAACTTCGTTTTCTGAGGGATTGGTCACAACTAAACCGCAAAATTAGGATGGGCCTCTGTAGGGAAACCATTTAGGGCTATTCTTGAGTATTTTCGTTCTTCTTTAATGCGAGAGCACCGATATTTAGCGACATTTGAAGCCCGAAGATGTGCGTAGAGGAGAAGTGGGTCCATATTTAACCCACTGTCCAGGTTAGTGAAGTGTTATTATTCACGCAGCATAAATGTGGGATTTTTAGCCAGGTTGGGGAATTAAACTACGCCTAAGTATTTGTGGGAACTGGTGTGTCCCTTCAAGGTTAATTAGGTTAAGACTGAGCGTATCCGTATTGCTTTATTTCCGTATTACTTTAGGTAACTGCTAGGTTAACGGTTAAACTTGAATCCTCGGTGTGCCAGCAGGTTGAAACCTGTGCTATGTGTCTGACGTCCTTGCAAAGATCAGCCTCATATGATCCAAAGATGAATCAGACAGACTAGGGCTGGGCAATATAACTTTATACACAGTAATTGTGATAAATTGTCAAAATACAGTAGAATTTAGCTGCTTTTCTGAACATATTGTGGATATCGTCAGCACTTGTTTCATCATAGACAGAGCAAAATTATTCTTGTTCAATTTAGTGCAACACAGTCTGTGAAAAAATCCAGTTTTTGATATTATTTTTAAAATGTAGCGCTGCTAGTTCTTTATCATATGTTCCAACTGATCACACGTCTGACAAAAAAAAAGATCTTTGAAGAATTGCGACATTATATTTTTGCCA
This sequence comes from Pygocentrus nattereri, assembly GCF_015220715.1. Classification (NCBI taxonomy): domain Eukaryota; kingdom Metazoa; phylum Chordata; class Actinopteri; order Characiformes; family Serrasalmidae; genus Pygocentrus; species Pygocentrus nattereri. The sequence goes on along the minus strand of NC_051219.1, from coordinate 11,440,927 downwards.
TGTTGCCCACCGCCGAGACAGGCTAGTAATGTTAGTTCAGTAATGATTAGTCACATCTTAAAATCAGAAGTAGGCCGAGTGCATAAAACGCCTTTACCAGTTGCTGCTTGAGCCGCTGACCTACCTTGTGCCTGAGTGGTTTTTATCTACAAAAGACAGAAACAAAATATGTTACATTTAGCAGTCTATCAATATTTATGCCCCATATTTCTTTCAGCAGTCCCAGCCCTGACGATCATAGTCACCTGTGCCAGAGAAATCCATATGAAAAATCCTAATAGGCCCGCTCTCAATGATCCCATCTTTGACAATGACTGCAGGATTTCAATTAGCTGCATACAAGAGAGTTAAATACAAAAGGTGTTCTGGATTCTTTTGAGGCAGACTAGTTACACCTGGGGCATGAGAACCAATCAGTACGGCTTAAATGGGGCCATGCCTTCCAATGATGCCCTGGGGCGCAGAAGAAATCATGGGAAGATAGACGGAGACACCAGTGCAAAGAGGGAGGGAGGGAGGGAGGGAGGGAGGAAGAGCGGCTGGGGAAAAATGTCAAATCATCCAGTAGTGCCTTACTTATTATTACACAGCATGTCTTTATTTGTCCATGAATGCCAAATCTGTAAAATTGTAACCGTGCAACCTACTGTGTTATACCGTTTAGTGCGACCCTCTTAAAGCATCAAACACAACATTTCACAGACTGGAGGAAATAAAGTGCGCAGTGTAACGCTGATTTTACTGCAAAACGATTAATGAAAATGAAGCAAGTAAGCCCACGATGAGAGCTGATCTGCCCTTCACAGGGAGGGAGCAGGGAGGAAAAACTCGGTGCTGATGTTAGTTTGTGGCATCATCAAAAAATATTGTTAATATAAATATATAACATTTATGTTCATGGATGGGGTATAATTTCCAAATAGTATGTTATCCATTAGATTTCAGTACATATGACAGAACATCTCAGTTTCAAAGCTACCAGTGTAGTAATAAATTTTTTTCAGTAATTCCCAAGTTAAGAGCATGGCCATGAATTCTTTGGTGGAGTTTCATTGCTGCCTATAGGCTTTACACAATTCAATGTGATATTATGTGCCTTTATTTAATTGGTTTTCATCATCTGAAAACATATATTTTACCTGTCTAGGTAGGTGGGGTCTCATAGTGGAGCAGTAGGGGTTACAGGTGCTGTTCCACATTAGGCAGCCACGGATTTTGACCTACTACTGGAGGGATTTAAGCTCAAGTCAACTTACTACTGATGTTGACCGTTTTCCCTTGTTGCCCTAACGCTGCAACAACATGGCGATCTTTTTATAGTGTTCCAAAAGAAACCCACAAACTATATGACAGAATCGTGATGTATATTGAATTTTAATGGATTGGTAAGGATGTGGTTAAGGAATAGCTTGACCAACATGCTAGGATATAGAGGTAATCATAAATGGGAGGTAGTAGCCACCACTTAGTATGATGTACCTGGCATAATACTAATTGGTGACCGTGATTTCATTCAGCATTGGATTTTGGACTAACTCTGTTTCTTAATGTCTGTCAACCCACGCACGTTTCTTTTTGTTTGATAATTTAGCTTGAAGCAGATATAAGACTAAACTGTGCAGGTCTGTAGCGTTTGCATTAGTTGAGGACCCTTGTTTTTTGCTCAGAGCTAACAGACTTTGGGAGCCACATCTAGTTGGAGTTACATCTGTGGAGGTCACTGACTACAAAGGAGAGCCTAGAATAATGCATTGATTTGATGGACAGATTGCGGCATCAAGTGATTTTTATGAAGGCTTGGGTTTGACCTAACCCACAAACACTGTTGTGTAAAACATCCCAGCCTTCTTATCCCAGAGGTATGCTGGGAACCTAAGATGCTATGAGACGGATGAAAGAATAAAGACAAAAAACATAGCTGGAAATGTACTTTATATTTATGAAAGCATTGTAAAGGGACTACATATAAGTACACTGTCCTCTGAGCTGAGCCCAATAAGAGTGGACTGGACTTGTTTCTGTAACACTAGTAGAGTCCATGAAACACCAACGATTTTGCTGAAAGAAGTATTTGAAGACCTACAAGAATCCGTGTTCTGTCTCTGTTTTTTCTTTTTTGTCCTTTCCTATTATTCTAGTTAATAAAAGCAGGAAAGCAGAGGACAGTGAACATTTTGGAAGAGGTGTCCACACTGCATGAGAGGTGATGGTGAAGCTTCCAGAATCTAGGCCAGCTAGCAGACCCAGCACAAATGGATACTCAGTTATGTCACAGCAAGAACTGAAACTCCATTAACCTGGTAAGTTTATGTGTCAACTATAAACCTATATTTTGCCCTTTAACAACTGGTGGTTTATCTGAAGAGGCTCTTTTATTGTTTCAGTATAAAAGACTGTCATTCTCCTAGCGACAGTACATAAGAGAGAAAGGAAGTGAGCAGGAAAGTGGATATGAAACTCAATCTACCATTTAAACAAAGGGTGATTTTATGCAGAGTGAATAAAGGCTAAGTAATTTAGGGCAAGTGTTGAGCATTTCTGCTACAGTGACTCAGTGACTGTCGTAGGCTGATTCAGCTTATTGGCACTTCTGTTGTTGGAAACAGCATTATGTAATAAAACATTTAAAACTGATACAAGTGCACTGACTGCATAATGATATGTATAATACTAGAGTAGCCGTATATAGCAGTACTGTATGATTAGTTTTTTATTGCAGGGTAAGATGGGGGAAAGAGACCCTCGCCAGTGGATCATCGCCACTCTTCAATTTTCTGTCCTAATCAAGTGATGGGGCCAAATACAAATCTTCAAAAATGTACTGAATATATATGCTCTAACTAATTCTGAAATTTCATCTGGATGATGCCATTCCTCGGATTTATTCCCACAATTTTTCAGGTCAGTTGACCTAACGTTTTGACATTGGATTATAGTGACATGCATAAACACTACAATGGCAAAAGTATTCACGCGTCTGCCTTCACACACGTATGAACTTGAGTGACATCCCATTATTAATCCATAGGGTTTAATATGATGTTGGCCTACCCTTTGCAGCTATAACGGCTTCAACTCTTCTGGGAAGGCTTTCCACAAGGTTTAGGAGTGTGTTTATGGGAATTCTTCCAGAAGCGATTTTGTGAGGTCAGACGCTGATGTCAGACGAGAAGGCCTGACTCGCAGTTTCTGCTTTAATTTATTCCAAAGGTGTTCTATCGGGTTGAGGTTTGTGCAGGCCAGTCAAGTTCTTCCACACCAAATTCGCTCGTCCATGTCTTTATGGTCCTTGCTTTGTGCACTGATGCGCAGTCATGTTGGAACAGAAAGGGGCCGTCATCAAACTGTTCCCACAAAGTTGGGAGCATGAAATTGTACAAAATCTCTTGGTGCTGAATCATTAAGAGTTCCTTTCACTGGAACTAAGGGGCGGAGCCAAACTCCCGAAAAACAACCCCACACCATAATCCCCCCTCCACCAAACTTTACACTTGGCACAATGCAGCCAGACAAGTACCGTTCTCCTGGCAACTGTCAAAACCAGGCTCATCCGTCGGATTGCCAGACAGAGAAGCGTGATTCTTCACAACAGAGAACACGTCTCCACTCCTCTAGAGTCCAGTGACGGCGCTTTACACCACTGCATTCCATGCTTTGCATTGCGCTTGGTGATGTAAGGCTTGGATGCAGCTGCTCGGCCATGTAAACCCATTCCATGAAGCTCTCTACTCTGTTCTTAAACTAATCTGAAGGCCACATGAAGTTTGGAGGTCTGTAGTGATTGACTCTGCAGAAAGTTGGTGACCTCTGCACACTATGCCCCTCAGCATCCGCTGACCCCGCTCTGTCATTTTACGTGGCCGACTACTTGGTGGCTGAGTTGCTCTCGTTCCCAGTCACTTCCACTTTGTTATAATCCCACTGACAGTTGACTGTGGAATATTTAGTAGTGAGGAAATTTCACGACTGGACACAGGTGGCGTAGGATCACGGTGCCATGCTGGAATTCACTGAGCTCCTGAGAGCGACCCATTCTTTCACTAATGTCTGTAGAAGCAGTCTGCAGGCCTAGGGGCTCGGCTTTATACACCTGTGGCCATGGAAGCGACTGGAACACCTGAATTCGATGATTTGGAGGGGTGATTGATTACATTTGGCAATATAGTGTGTACACATATGCTTATGAGTGGATTGTGGAGAGAGAAAAAGGAAGAAAAAAGTTTTTTGTCTTTTTTTTTTACTGAAAATGTAAAATTATACCTTTTGAGCAAGAAATCCCAGACAACTAGCAAAATGCTCCATTTAGCATATTGCCTCAAAAATAACATTTAGTTAGTTTTCATCATAAAGACGTTAGCTTGCAAGAATTATCATTATGTGTTCATCATTAGTACTGCTAAGTTTTGTTAGAATTAGTAAAGATGTTTTTGAGCCATCTTGGGGGAGATGAGTCGGATGTGAAAGTTATAGGCCCATTTCTTCCCATTTCCTCTGTATTTTGACTAAGTTGTTTCTTGAATAATCAATACAGTTTCGTTTAAAGTGCTGTGTCTTTACTTTTTCTCAGCTTTTCTAAAGCTGAACTGTGCTGTCCTTTTGTGTAACTAGATGTGTTCACAATGCTCCCATAGGCATTATGGGAGAGCAAAACAGAGATGGGAAGGGAAATCATGAAACAAAGACGCTCCTCTGGGACACCTTGAATTACCAGCGATAAACATGTGATGTTATTTTTACGTCTCTCTAAACATTTAATAGGTAGTGCAAGTATAGTTTCAGTGTCACCAGACCATTTAGACTTACGACAGGCATATATTCGTTATCATTATGATTCTAGATCATTTATATGTTAAAATGTGTTGATTCTACAGGGCTCTGATTGTATATATATATATATATATATATATATATATATATATATATATATATATATATATATATATATAAAAAATGTAGATTGGTTAAGTATTATTTTACCTGAGAACAAAAGATTGTAAAGTAGCCTATCCTTACAATGCAACTGAACTCTAAACAATACAGAAATCAGAACTGCTGTGAAAAAATACTACATATAGTGTGTCTCCGTTTTCGGATGGAAAATTATTAACAGCCTGACATCAGCGTGAAATATTCTGACAACACAATGTAAATATGTGCTGAGTTTGACACTGAATTAAACATGTCACTGTTCATTCCTTTTGCTTATTTTCCTCAAAAGATGACAAAGGAGACCCTCGAAAGAAGCTGAAGAGAGTATTGGCAAGACAGCCTTTAAATTGTTTTGAACATTTTTTAGGACATTTAACATGAACTGGATTTGTGGAGGTTAGGTTTCATTTAAAAAATGAGGTCAAGCGAGTGATTAGGGAAGCTCTTTGGCTCCACATGTACACTTTTCTTCTTTAAGCCATTCAGGTCGTGCGTGTGTGTCAAGAAAACATGCTGAACTTTATCATCTTGTCTACAAAAGATCTTCAACACCCTGTGTGCTTGCAGATGAGATATGATACATCCCATACAAAAAGCCAGCTATAGGCTCTCATTCAGATATAGTTTATTTAGAATAATGGAGCTGATATCCCACGACACAAGGGCTTTGTCAGAGGTGAATAGGATACACTTTACACTGTGCAACTTCCTTTTTCACACTGGCCCACTTGGCCTTTGCTATGCATTGTGTGTAAGAGGAAAAAATAGCTGACTGGAATCATCAGAAATGTGACAGTTCTGAGATGGTTTATGAATTGTAGATACAGTACAGTAAAAAAGCATCCAGAGAGTACCAATTATGTAGCCTCTGATATAGTGGGGGCACTGTGATCCTGGAAAAACACACACACACACTTTTCAAAGCCGCTTCTCTCTCAGGGTTGCTGGGGGTGCTGGAGCCTATCCCAGCAGTCATCGGGCTGAAGGCAGGATACACCCTGGACAGGTTGTCAGTCCAATCGCAGGGCACTGGAAGAAACAACACAATATAAATAAATGATTTAGTATAGGACTATAGAACACAGATAAGAGGAATGGAACATTTTTATGTACATTTTTCTGTTCATTCTGAAGCACCTTTGTACAATTCTGATAATTCAATTACTCAAGCATTTACCTTTGGAGTCACAGGCAGATTTGGTAGGGGGGGTTGTGGCATGTCCCCTTTAATGTTTAAATAGGATGAATTATGCCCCCAAATAATCCTCTCTCAACACATCAAGACACAGAGGAATTAGACCTCCGAAGTTAACCCTTCCATGCAGTGAAACAACCACATATGCGACACAGACTAGGGGGCCGTTAGCACCCTTGCCTGGAGCAAGTGGGCAGCCCTATCCAGGGCACCTGGGGAGCAGTTGGGGGTTAGGTGCCTTGCTCAAGGGCACTTCAGTCACGCGCTGTCGGCTGAAGGGATCGACCTTCTCAAGGCTGGTTTCCTAACCCCTCCACAACGGCCCCCTAAATGGAGACCGCAAATGCAGTCCCCCACTACCAGAAATTATGCAGTCGAGATTCTCGCATTTGGGGAATTTGCAAGGGTCAGCACCACCGAAGTGCAATGGCAGAGCCTCACCCTGGGTGAACCACCTTCTCCCCTGCCAGTTTGTCTTTTAACAATATATATGTTTCAAATCTCGTCGTGTTTAAACATACACCAATCAGGCGTAACATTATGACCGCCCCCTTGTTTCTATAAATTTCCAGCCAACAGCGTCCTGTGGGCAGCATCCTGTGACCACTGATGAAGAACTAGAGGATGACCACCACAATCTGTGCACCTGCAGATGAGCTGTCATCTCTGACTTTACATCTACAAAGTGGATGGGCCAGGTTGGAGTGTCTAATAGAGCGGACAGTGCCAGGAACTCCAGGAGCAGCGCAACACACACTAACACACCACCACCCTGTCAGTGTTACTGCAGTGCTGAGAATGATCCACCATCCAAATAGTACCTTCATGACACCTTTGTGTGTGTAACTAAGAAAGTGGTTTTGAGCCCTGTTGTCCAGTGTCTGGTTGGTACTGCTGAACAGATGTTAGAATGTCCTATTGAGTCTCACTCTAAAGGCATTTGACTCGCTGAAGTAGAGAAAGTGCAATTCTAGCCTGGGCAGTGAAGAGAAGGAAGCACAATAGAATTTATAGAGTGTAAAAGACAAAGTGTGGGCATAGGGAGGTATTTTACCATGAAAATGAATTAGACACTTAACTGTTCTTAGTAACAAACATGTTAACCTGCACAGCGTTGTAATGTACTTGAATATACATACAGTGTAAGTAAATGATGCTGTACATCATCATCTTTTAAAAACAAAGCTTTTTGGTTAGAAGTGTGTTGTTTTCATAATACAGTGGTGTCTATTGCTTAGGTTGGTGATCAATTTTATATGAAGACTAATGTTAATGAAGTTAATAAAGTGGTTAGTTACATCACTGACTCAGATATTGGTAGTACAGCATGTTTGTTTGAATATGATTACATTAATAACTGTTTAATGGCACATTCTTAATGTAACATAATATTAATAATTTGCATGAAACTTATACGGTGGTGGATAGTAACTAAGTAAATGTAATTTGTTGCTGTACTTAAGTAGTTTTTTCCTGTATCTGTACTGAAGTTTTTCCATTTTGGGCGACTTTTTACTTTCACTCCACTACATTTAGCAAAATCTGTCATTCCTTTTAGCTTATGTGTGCATAAAAATGTAATGTCAGAATGAAAGAATTACAAAGTAAGAACACCAATCAGGGCACAGCAGTTTTGAGCTTGTTTTGAACTGTTGGACATACTGTCCTAGTGAAAGCACATGGTTCAACGTCAGTGCAGCAGCGTACAAATTTGTGAGAGTCTGTTCAACGTAATTGATGGAACTAACCCAACTTTGTATAAATAGAGCACAATATAGAAATCTGTCCACATATGCGGTCGTGACTGACGTGGCTTTTTTTTTTTATTCATACAAACACCATTTCATTTTATAGTAAATTAGTTTGGGCTGGTTTATGTTTATGAACAGACGCCTACAGATCAACAATTAAGTTGCAACTAAATATTAAACTGAAACTTGCTTGAAACACTGAGGAAACATTTCAGAGCCACTCGGTTCTCCCTGATGGAAACTGTTTACCTTCAGTGTTTTGCGCTTATGATCATTTTAATAGACGTCAGCGTCACTAATTAATGACGTTCTATTAAAAGACTGGTTTACCGTGAGAGACGCTGGAGGACTTTCACCTGAAATGAGTTCATGAAGCCAGTCTGGTTATAAAAATGATAACAGGACATCAGAGCCAGAATTACTCTTTTAGTACTTTTACTTTATACCTAAGTACATTTGAAGGTAAATACTTTAGTACTTTTACTCAAGTGGAGGTCTAAAGGGAGGAACTTCTACTTTTACTGGAGTAATATTTTACCTTGGGGGTCTCTACTTTAACTCAAGTACATGACTTGTGTACTTCATCCACCTCTGAACTATAATGAGTCAGGTGGTATACGCTGTGTGTATTTCGCTGTTGTCAGGAGAAAACCTTGTATCTCCAAAACGGTAACTTTACTGGAGAAGGAAAAAAAAACTATTCTACTTTTAATGTAAGTCAATGGAACCAGATTTTTTTTCCAAGTCATTTTTGGACATTTCTTTTGGTCCATTCATCATGAACTTTACGCACAATTTGAAGGACAACAGGTATTTTCAAATTATGCCAAAAACTGAAAAATGGCAAAAATGGAGATACAAAGTTTTCTTGTGACAACAGCGATTTGTTCTTTTAGGGTGTTTCACAGACCATAGCTGAGTTGTGAACTTGTTCAGTGATTAAGTTTGTAGACTTCATAATGAAAACCAAATCACTTCTTTATTATTAGACTCGTAGACTCATGGCTTCTGCCCAGTCCTGCTAAAGTTAAGTATTACTTTTCTTGCTGTCTAGTGGACAGAGTAGACTAAACCCATACTCAAGTTAAAGTGTCGATATTTTGGTGAAACAACAGCTTAATTAGAAATAACATTAAATGCAAGAAAAAACAACTTGGTTATAAAGGCAGGAGCTTGAAAACTATGTAAGAACTGAGTGTCTTATAGAACTGCAGTGGAACGTCATAACAGATCCAGCATCTATCAGCGCACAAACTGAGGATTGTTAGGCCCTATCCTTTTCTTTTTGATGCACTCTTTGTCTAAACTAAAGTGATAAACCCTAAAAGTGAGAGAGTTGACCACAAAGCAGTACTGATGCTGTCACCAAGTGAACATCCATTTTCTAAGCCGCTTCTCCGTCAGGGTTGCGGGGGGGTGCTGGAGCCTATCCCAGCCTTCAGGCGGAAGGCAGGATACACCCTGGACAGGTCGCCAGTCCATCACAGGGCAGACAGACAGACACAGACAGTCACTCACACCCAGGGGCAATTTAGCATGTCCAACTGGCCTGACTGCATGTCTTTGGACTGTAGGAGGAAACCCACACAGACACGGGGAGAACATGCAAACTCCACACAGTGAGGACCCCGGTCACCCAGCCGGGAATCGAACCCAGGCCCTCTTTGCTGTGAGGCAACAGCGCTACCCACCACGCCACCGTGCCGCCCAAGTGAACATAATGAAATTAAATATGAAAAAGAATGAACTAGATCAAATGCTAAAATGTAAATGAGTAGATTACATTCCTGATGTATATACATAAAGTATATTGTCATTTGAAAATATTCAGAGAAGCACAAATTCATTAAAATGTAACTTGAGTGCAGGTAACTAGAGTAAATGTTAATCACAACTGATTTCTGGTTACTTGCAAAACTTTTTGAAACATCAGTCTCAGTGTTATGGTGCGCCAAATTAACAGAGTGCACTTAAATACTAAAACCAGATGAGTAAAGAACACTTAAACAAGATATATACTATACAAAGAAAAGATTAGTAAACATGACAAATAGAACCTTTTGTTGCCCACAACCCCAGCCACCCTCCACAGGATCACATTCTTTTTAGAAATATTCAGTCTCTCAGCTTGTTTACAGTACAATACTCAGGGGGGCCTCCAATACCATGAGACCTCGCCTTTGTGTGTAGTGTTCATGGTGTTTTTATGGACAATGTCATTTAAAAAAAAAAAAGCTTTAGGAGTTTTTCTGATGTAAGAGTTTTTTTTTCTTTCCATACACTTTTCTCTGTTTAACGTTATATTTCCTATGTGCAAAAAATATGCAAGGTTCTAACAGGATATGGAGCCTGACATCTGACCTTATATATTCATGATGTTAAGCACCAGCTTGTGGTTGTACCAGAGCTGGTTTATGAGGAGCCTGCCCACTTCCTATTCCCCTCTTTTATCAAAAACAGGACTGCTAAACAGCAGAGGGTGACTGCGAGGAAGTCCTTAATGAATGTAAATGGGGCTCAACGGCTAAAAACAAAAAGTTAAAACGTAGAAAAAGTAGTTAAAAAAAAGTAGTTTCTAATCACTTGCCCAATAAAAAGTGGTTTAAAAAGTAGTAAAAAGTAGTTTCTAATCACTTGCCCAATAAAAAGTAGTTTAAAAAGTAGTAAAAAGTAGTTTCTAATCACTTGCCCAATACTTTCCTTTAATTTTAGGAAGTAGACGGATGTATTTCACTAAAAAAGCAAAGAAAACTCACCTGTATGTTTCCTTTTTCTCTACAGCAAATGGGTTTTGGGCAGCAGAAGGCGGGCATTACTGCTAGAGAGTGATGATTGATTGGCGAGCGGAGCAGCTCATTGGCTGTTTGCGTTCACTGACAACATGAACATACATGAGGTGCCACTTTAAACTCCTGTAACTTGAGTTTAAAAGCTCTTAAAAGTATAACCGCTGGTTTAAAATATTTCATGCTATTTTGTGTATTCTTTTACATTAAGCATTTATAGACTATGATTTTGTTCCAGTGCTCTATATTAACACATTCATTTTGGACTCAGGAGTGCCCTCTAGCATTTGAAAAACCCAGAAGACGATGCAGAGCAGTAATTCTCCTCTCTACAAGTTCTCTGGTTGTATCTTTCATTCCATTTTTATTACTGCCATTTAATGTTGACATTGATGTACATGTGGATCTGATGTGATAGAAAGTCTCAGAATGCTTTTTTGAAGGTACACAGCATACTGTTTTATTGTGAGCTTGTATGTTGGTTGCTGCAGTTTATTTGCAGGTGTGTGATGTGCGATATTGTAACATCAGGTTCAGAAATGCACTAACAAGCATAGGCACCCAAACCTTGAAATGGCCCGTATCTAAAAGTTGTTTTTTTTTTGTAGTTTATTTTTATCTGAAGCAGTGAATAATAAATCGGCTGCTTTGGAGTTTAGTTTCTACACATGCCCCATATGGGCTGGGTAGTGATTGTAACTCTTTTATTGAAAACAGTGAGGAAAATTTAGGATGGTCCCTTTAATAAGGCAGGTATTTTTCCAGCCCTTGAAACATATAAGCATGTACACCCATGTCATTATGCATGGGTTCATAGTTTCTCTTAAGCAACGTCAGTTTTCTTAATGTTTGGGTAAATTTGAAAGTGAAATGTAATCATGTCACATTTAATACTGTCAGTAAACTAAGATTTGCTTCAGAGGTTCACGGGTCAGCTACACATTGTTGTGACCTGGTTCCTTGAATGATGCAAAGACTCAGTAAAATCTAATATTATTAATGTGATGGGTAAGTTCGCAAAACTGAAAGATGTGAAATGAGTTCCAAATAATATTTATACAAAATTAAATAAAAAATACAATTTTCCTCTGGAAGGGAAACAAAAGAGACACACCTCAGTAATGCAGGGAGTTTATTTAATCTTTGGCTAATAATAATGATAGTGAACCATATATATATATATATATATTTAACATTGTGTCTTATATTACATCCAAAGGAAATCATGCAAATTATATTATTCACTTAAACAACTGGATTCCTATACTTCCCTTGGAGGCACAAAAACGTAGGGAGAGTGTATGTTTTGAATGTTTAATTTGATTTAAATTGAATCCTCAAAATAACTTCTAATACACAAACATGCAACATGGACATCGTTTTTGCTTATTGCCAACAAATTAGTGTGATTTTCGTAACCTTTTGTTGAAATTATAAATGTCTGGAACTTGGATTAGATAAGAAAACGAATTTCCACTATATTATGTGCTACATTGGAGGAGTACTGTGTCTTGAATGGGTCGTGGCATTATTACAAAGATAACCAATCAAATAAACACAGTAATGGGAATAACAGGGCATCCCAGAGTGCATGTGTAAAAAGGCCTTTGGTCATTCTCCCTGAGAAGATGGGACCCCTGAACGTTGTGCTTTATATTCAATAATCACACCTTCTCAACACGAGGCTATTTATGTTAAACTTGTAGGTTTCCAATAGAAAGACTAAAATAAAAGGGAATTTAAAGCTAAGTTTGTGCAGCCCAGCAAACATATTATACTTTAAACAACAGGAGGTCTCATATAGGATTTGAAATAAATACGTTGCCTGAAGGCCAGACATTACAGGTAGAAATTATGGTTATGGTCCCGTCAACCATTCCTCAGATTTTTGGATATAGTGAATCTGTGTCTTTTCTTAAAACGGAATTATAAATTGTCAAAACTCAACAGAATTATGTTTATTTTAGTGTATCTAGTCAATCCAAATACTGACTGTGCCTCGCTGGATTTTCCTGAAACTTAACTCTGCCATACTTGGCACAACCATGTGTCATATATTACTGAAAAGCTTGGTTTTTATAGAACATGAACAAGTTATGTGAATATGTCGACTATCATTTGTACTGATGACAATATTCATACAAATGGTGCATGTTTTCTGAGCCTTCACTGGGTATTGCAGCTCTGAGGCCCATTCTTAATATCATTTTTCTCAAAATCAGCTTTTTTTCAGAGCCAAAAATCTCAGCTTTTTTAAATTGTATTAAATTGTACATGTTAATTTCTATTCTGAAGGATATTACAGAAAGATTACCGAATACATTTCCCATAGCTGGAGTTTTACTAGGTTTTGTACTATAAAATTGACTTGGAAAATACTTTAGATTATTATAATTAGTTCTAATTAAAATTTTATTAATTAAAATGAATAAAAGTTCTAATTAAAACAATGAGATCTCAAGCTGTCCTGTAAAATCTTTTCTTTGGAGCGTGTCTTCACAATCAAAGCAATATATTTAAGTAGATAACATCTCATTTGCTTATTTTAATTGATGTCTTTGCAAAGCTTCTAATACCAAATGTACTTGTAACATATCAGTAATCAATCTGCAATGATTCACTGTCTATCTAAAATAAAAAAAATAATAACCCTATTCACCTGTAGTGTCTCACCTTGTTTCCTTGTGGTAATTAACTCATTAGCATCTTAATAATGTTCTCATTTTGTTGACCTTCATAGTTAAACAGCTTTAAATAACCTGTTAGTCTATAGTCTAATTGCTTTAACATGACAAGAGGACATTCTGTGTTGTTTTAAGGAATATCACCAATGATTGCTTCCTGGGTTTTGGGATGTTATGCAGAAGAGTGCAGTCATGCTCTTTTGACACTTTCACGTGAAGCTGTGTGGGAAAAAGAGATAAGAATGCAAAGTCAAGTAAAAAGTCGGTATCACGTTTCCAGATCTGTTCTACATATGCAGTACTGGTGTTCATCCACAAGTTGGCGTCTGCTGGGACAGTTGTCCTGTTAATCCATCAGTCATCAACTATAGAGCCGGTATCAAAAAAAGGTCAGACACAGGTCGGAAAAACGTATAGAAGGATTTTCCTTCTTTTACTCATTTTCACATTTGACAATATTTGAAAAAACGTCAAAACTATAAAAACAACATGGAATTACTGTAGTCACAAATACTGGCCTCCTACCAAACAGAGCTACAGACCAATTCCATTAGTTATGTTTTGTTGAGGCACATATAGTAATTAGAGTAATATAATGACAAAGCTCTCAATAAAACTGTTTATTCGTGGATATAAGAATCGTGGATTCGTGGAGGAAAAACAAGCAGGTGTTTCAGAGCTTTTGACTGGTACTGTATGTCAGAAATGACCCAGTTATTTTAGTTGGTTAGCACTTTCAGTTTGAATTCCTTCTATCGTAAGGTTACTGATACAGTAGAGAGTTGATGAAAGAACAGATAGGATTATACTGTGTGAACAGCAGCTCTTTTTTTTATGGAGAAATGCTGCATGCGTCTTTCCATATCTTAGAAACTTGACTCGGTTAATTGCCCTGTTCACAAAGGCACTTAACCTCTACTGTGTGAATGCAGATGTGATCAGATACACTGGCATATAAAGTATTTTTGGAATCTTTTCAGCCCATGGGGTGCATCATATATCATATGGGATTGAATTGTGCAGGGCTTAAAAAGCTATGGATTGAAGCGACTCTATATTGTTGTCGTTTTTGTTGTGCTGTTTTTGTCCCATACATACCTTTCGCTAATCCACACTCCTCCTCCCTCGATAGAGAACTGGAAAAAAGAGAGAGCGCTAACTGACACCAGGCACAAAATGTACCGTTACCATTATAGTCCCTCTGCAGCTGCAGTGCAGAATACATTCTTTCAGTTCATATTCAGTATAAAATAGTCAACTTAAAATGTGTCATGCTTTGTAAACAGGCCTGAAGACACTTCAGGCCAACATCATCTGAAGTTCATCAACATCATCTGAAGTTATCGTGTGCAGCTGGCTCATAAATGACCCAGTTATTTTGGTTGGTTTTAGTGGTGATGAACTAAAGAAAGCTTTAGGTGATCTAACGTTAAACGTGGCAAAGATGTCTGAATACTGTATTACTTTGTTGTTTAGGCCAGTGTAAGATGTTCTTACCCGTTCCGACACCGCTGCCAGAGCAGAAAACTGAAAAATAATTCGAGATAAAAGCACAGGAGTTAACTTTAACACAAACAATAATAATCCAAAGAAGAAGAAGAATCAATGAAATCCAATGAGAGAATTTAAGAATTAAAACGTATGAGCTAGCTTAATGAAAAAAACCCCAATGATGATAACAGCTACCGTAATTACAAGAAGATCTCATTTTAACTTGGAAAGATGTGAGTGCACCATACCAGAGTACATCCTGCTAGAGCAGAACTGGACCACAGTTCCGTCTGGGTTGACTGGAGCGACCACTACTGAGTACACGTCACCACAGGTGATGTCAGAGACATCACAGGTGTTCTGACCCGTCTCCAGGGGGCTGCAAGAATGGCTGCTCGTGCTGCCTGTAACCACGGCTGTGTAGTTACTGAGGGGGCTGCTGGATCTCCACTGCACACGGAGGGTGTTATTGGCGCGTCTAAAAAGACGAATCCCTGAGGGACAGCACTCACCTGGACACAAGAAGAAGAGACAAGAGATAAAAATATAAAAGAGATAAACAAAAGTGACTTCGAAGGAGCTTCATTTACAAACACTGCTCAGTTGGCTAATGTTTTTAGGAACAGTGACTAGAATGATACCTGGATTTAACTCTATGGGAAAGACATAAGTAAATAGGATTGGAAATTGTGGTTGAAAGCATACATTCTGTGACCTTGATGCTTGAACTTTAGGGTGATACATAAGGAGAGAGAAGAGCAACAGTTCTTCAGGTGACGTAGAACGTTATCTTGCATTTGTTGCCTGATTGCACCAGTGTGTGTCATTTGCTCATTTCTCAGACACCTGTGGGAGATTTTGGCTCGAAGTTTAAGAGAGAGCTCTCTGCCACCATCATAAAACCGTCAAATATGCAATATCTTTTGAAAGAATGATGTTCCATCCATCCAATGCAGTTCCACAGACTTGTGGGATCTATGCCAAGGTGCATTTAAAGCTTTTGGTGGTGGCCAGTCACCTTGCTAAGACATATGATGCTGGTCCTCTATATTGGCAAATTGAGACAAATAAAACATATTTATCATTTTCATTGTCAGGTATCATAACTCACTGGTGGAGAATCCATGGTAGGTGCATTCTGCTGTGCTTCCAGTGGAGCTGATGGCCTGCAGTGAGACAGTGTAGTTTGTTCCACAAGTGATGCAGCCCATCAGACACGTGGTCTGAGCGGTGTGGCACTGAGCGTGACCCCGTGGAGAGGTCAGAGATGCTATGAAGGACTGAACTCCCCGAGCCTCTGACCAGCTGACGTTACTCATAGCTTGCGTCACTTGAAGCACGCTCAGGTTTTGGGGACAGCATGGAGCTGCATAGAGAAGAGAGAAAGCACAGCCAGATTCACAGTGCATAGACGAATCCAGGATCAGATGTCTACCTCACCTAATCAATGAGCACTCCTACTCTTAGATGAATAGTACAGCGCATATCTCATGTCTGTAAAACTCAAGCAGAAATGAATGTTGTAGTTTCCCACAATAACTAGTAATTAATGATTAAGATTCAATACATCTAAACTCTGATTTTAGTCCAGTTTATGTTGAGTTGTGCTCGTTTCAACATTTGAGGTGAGCTGGTTTACACTCAGTCCAAAATGATTCTTTCACCGATATGAAACTGACTTATCGTGTGACATTTCCACTGAAGCCTTGACCACCCACCACTGAAAGAAAACTGCCTCTCTTAAGCCAAAATTTATGACCACTACATGGGCAGTGTTGTCACAGAAACAGTACCTGTCTCGAAGGGCACGCTGTAACTGGGCATGCTGAGCCCAGCTGCAGTGGACGCTATGGCGTTGATCCTGTAGGAGGTGCCACACGCCAGTCCAGTCACGGTACAAGAGGTCCCACCAGACTGACAGGTCAGGGGGTTACCCACTGAGCCGATCACACTGACCGTGTAATTAGCAGCAGAGTTAGTGGACGTCCAGGTGATGTTGATGGAGCTGGAGTTACTCCGTGTTACCTGCACTATCTCAGGCATACAGGGAGCTAAAGAGAGAGAATAAATAAAATGGTGATAAAGAAAAAGAGTATGAGAGCAAGGGAGAGGAACAGAGAACGAAAGAGAGAGAGGACAATTAATGAAGAAAAGAAAAGTAGAGGGCAAAATGACATTAATAAATGAGTAAGTTATAAGCATTCATTTATCAGTATGAGGTACATATTCCAGCGTACTAGATAGTTATTTAAGTGAAAATGGGGATAAGTGTCCAGTGGTGTAAATAAATTACATGAAATGACTAAAACGTCTAGTTGGCTGATTGTTTGGAGTAACAAGGTTATCAACAAAAGTGAACCATATTTCAAACAGGAAAACATTTCAGAAAAATCTCTTAAGAAGACGAATATGACCCAGTAAAATTACTAAGAGTGAATGATTTAATTTACAGCATCGATTCATTTTTATTTGTAGATAACAACAGGCAACAATGCTCTATGTGAGATTCTTATGTTTTTAAGTGTTATTGTACCGCCTTTGGAGCCTAGATAACTACCTGGTGAAGGTGTGGGTGTGTTACCTGTTTGGTATGTCTGTGGGCTGCAGGTTCTGTTGCAGCCGCGTGGGTCATTACACGCTGCCACCAGCAGGCTGTATCTGGTGTTGCAGGTGAGATCAGACAGCACACATACAGGTGAGGTGTCATTACACACCAACTCTCCTTTAGCATCAACTGCCCGAGTCTCATACACATCTGCCCCACGCACCGCCATCCACGAGATCATCACTGACTCCCAGGACACACTGGACACGGACATGTTCCCTGGACAGCAAGGCACTGAAGGGGGACAAGAAGAAGGACCGGCGGCTCATGTTCATTTTCCACTCTGAAGCAGTGTAGTTTTTGTGCATGGGCACTGTGTGTGTGTGTGTGTGTGTGTGTGTGTGTGTGTGTGTGTGTGTTCAAACAGCATGTCATGATAAAACTGAAGACGAGTATAGAGTTGGTAAACTTATGGTGTATAAATTACAAATTGAAATGTTTTAATAATAAAAACTGTCTTGTTGAAGATAAATATCGCCTCTATCAGCTCCATTCCCTTAGTCCTCCTTATTTTTTTAAACCGTTTGAAAACATTTAATAACTAAAGGGACAGTAGAAATGGTTCAACATAAAACTTCTTTACATTAATGTACATTGACATTACTGGGACATGAGGTTTTATTATGGCAGCACATTAAGTGAATTTATGATTAAAACATGGAGTCTACAAATAAAATATGCTACATCAACACAATTCTTGCCAAGCAGATTGAAATAAAGCAGTTGGGTTGATGTCATTTGTGTGTGTGTGTGAAACCACTAACCAGGGGTGGACAGTAACTCAGTAAATGTAATTTGTTGCTGTACTTAAGTAGTTTTTTCGTGTATCTGTACTGAAGTTTCTCCATTTTGGGCGACTTTTTCCTTTCACTCCACTACATTTCGGAGTCTAATATCCGACTTTTTCCTCCACTACATTATTAAAAATCTCTCGTTCCTTTTGGTTTCTGTGTGTATAAAAACATAACATGTCAAAACAAAAGAAGCGCAAAGCCAGAGCACCAATCAGGGCCCAGCGGTCACTTTGTTTGGAGCTGGTTTTGACCTGTTGGTCACACCGACCCAGTGCAGCACACGGTTCAACGTCAGT
Source organism: Pygocentrus nattereri (assembly GCF_015220715.1). NCBI lineage: Eukaryota > Metazoa > Chordata > Actinopteri > Characiformes > Serrasalmidae > Pygocentrus > Pygocentrus nattereri. The sequence goes on along the minus strand of NC_051219.1, from coordinate 11,422,396 downwards.
GCAGCAGCATAAAAATACATACGTCTACCTAAATGATGGAACTAACCCAACTTTGTGTAAATAGACCACAATATAGAAATATGTCCATATGCAGTCGAGACTGGCCTGTTTCTTTTTTTCTGAATTTATACAAACAAAATTTATACACTTTCATTTTATAGTAAATTAGTTTCGGTTAGTTTATGTTTATGAACAGAGACCAAGATCAATACAGTAAAGGAAGCTTATTTGTGATCCTGAGTTTAAAGCAAGTTTTTATTCAACTTGTAACTAATTTACAAAGTAATCTTAAACTGAAACTTTGCTTGTTTGTAAAAAGTGATTTCAGAGCCACTCGGTTCTCCCTGATGGAAACTGTTAGACGTCAGCGTCACTAATTAATGATGTTCATGAAGCGAGAAATGATAACAGGACATCAGAGCCATAATTACATATTGTAGTACTTTTACTTTTGATACTTAAGTACATTTGAAGGCAAATACTTTAGTATTTTTGCTCAAGTTGAGGTCTAGAGTAAGGACTTCTACTTTTACTGGAGTGATATTTTACTTTGGGTATCTCTACTTTAACTCAAGTACATGATTTGTGTACTTGGCTCCACCTCTGCCGCTAACAACATTCCCACCATGAACCATTTAGTCTGGGGTAAGACGCTGTACACAATCCGAAATGTCCAGAACGTTGAACAGAGCACCAGTTAATTGAACCACAGTATCATCAAACAGTTTAAATCAATGTTACCTGGGCGGCCTCATATTTGAAAAGTGGTGGTCAAATCTTGAGGCAGATAAAAATAGATTATGAAAAGAAAATTACAGTATGTTATTTATTAGGCATGCTCTGATATGGGATATCTGCTGATACTGTTATTCTCTATTGTTCATGTGTATTAATTATCTCATAGCTTTTTATTTAAATGAATAAAATAACAACAATGGTTCATCTGATTAGCAGCTCTAAAAACGAATGGTTTGCGTCGTGTTTTTTTTAGGTGTTATTGCTCAGATAATGCAGCATGTTTGTGGAATTTGTGTGCATGTTCTTACAGGTGGTCTGGTTTAGGACGGGTCCAGATGGGCTGGATCCAGCCTGGTTGTTGGCGAAGACGCTCATGATGTAGGAGTATCCGCAGTGGCAGTTGAAGTTACAGGACGTTCCAGTGGAGTTACACGTCTGCTCTGTACCATCGTCTCGCTTGATGAAGGCTGTGTAGTAATCCACGTAGGCCACTGAGCTCCAGACGACTGAACAGTTGCCCGCTGCTATTTCATCCACACGGAGGGGCTGTGGGGGACACGGGACTGGAAGGAAGAACAGAATGAGAGACAATGCTGGAGTCATAAGGGTGGTATATGTGGCATACATCGCCTGTCAAAAGTCAACAGACCCCTTGCCTTATTTTGTTTTCCCACTTTTTAGCTAAGCAAGAAAAAATACTTGCAAATAGTTTGTTAACATAAAACGGCTGTTTAACAATACTTTTAATACTGATATTTTAATACTTATAACTAATGTTTTGAGATATTCAACATATTTCACATCAACAGAGTAGTTTGATGTGAAATACGCCGTTCTAGAGAAACGTACAGTTAGAACTGTTCACAGTCATGGTGATTGGAACCAGACATATCACATAAAAGCTCTCAGAAATGTATTTAAAAAATAGTTCTTAATAAGTTGCCTGAATTATTTTATGACAGTTTAAAAAAAAGCCTTAAATGTATTTTTATAAATCCACTGAGGGGTACATGCTGGGCATTGTAAGGCAAAAATAGTCCCCAAAGAATACTGATTTTCCTCTATTTTACCACCATTAACTTAGAAATAGTTTTTCTTGTAAATAAAATCTTTGTGTTGTTATCATTGTGACACCTGATTCCTGTCTATCTATCTATCTATCTATCTATCTATCTATCTATCTATCTATCTATCTATCTATCTATCTATCTATCTATCTATCATCTATCTATCTATCTATCTATCTATCTATCTATCTATCTATCTACAACCCCAATTCCAGTGAAGTTGGGATGTTGTGTAAAACCTTAAAACAGAATACGATGATTTGCAAATCCTTTTCAGCCTATATTCAACTGAACACACTACAAAGGCAAGATATTTAATGTTCAAACGGATAAACTTTATTGTTTTTTGCAAATATTCACTCATTTTGAATTTGATGCCTGCAACATGTTACAAAGAAGTTGGGACAGGGGCATGTTTACCACTGTGTTACATCACCTTTCCTTTTAAAACACTCAATAAGCGTTTGGGAACTGAGGACACTGATTGTTGAAGCTCTGTAGGTGGAATTCTTTCCCATTCTTGCTTGATGTACAACTTCAGTTGCTCAGCAGTCCGGGGTCTCCACTTCATAATGCGCCACACATTTTCAATGGGAGACGGGTCTGGACTGCAGGCAGGCCAGTCTAGTACAATCACTCTTTTACTACGAAGCCACGCTGTTGTAACACATGCAGAATGTGGCTTGGCGTTGTCTTGCTGAAATAAGCAGGACGTCCCTGAAAAAGCCGCTGCTTGGATGGCAGCAGATGTTGCTCCAAAACCTGCATGTACCTTTCAGCATTAATGGTGCCTTCACAGATGTGCAAGTTACCCCTGCCATGGGCACTAACACACCCCCACACCATCAGAGATGCTGGCTTTTGAACTTTGCGCTGATAACAACCCGGACAGTCCTTTTCCTCTTTGGCCCAGAGGACACGACGCCCATGATTTCCAAAAACAATTTGAAATGTGGACGCGTCAGACCACAGGACACTTTTCCACTTTGTGTCAGTCCATCTCAGACGAGCTCGGGCCCAGAGAAGCCGTCGGTGTTTCTGGGTGGTGTTGATATCTGGCTTTCGCTTTGCATGGCAGAGTTTTAACGTGCACTTGTAGATGGAGCGACGAACTGAGTTCACTGACAGTGGTTTTCTGAAGTGTTCCTGAGCCCATGTGGGAATATCCGTTACAGAATGATGTGGGTTTTTAATGCAGTGCCGCCTGAGCGATTGAAGGTCAGTTGTTCACAAAGTGGTGAACCTCGCCCCGTCCTTGCTTGTGAACGACTGAGCCTTTCAGTGATGCTCCCTTTATACTCATGACACTCACCTGTTTCCAGTTAACCTGTTCACCTGTGGAATGTTCCAAACAGGTGTTTTTTGAGCATTCCTCAACTTTCCCAGACTTTTGTTGCCACTGTCCCAACTTCTTTGGAACGTGTTGCAGGCATCAAATTCAAAATGAGTGAATATTTGCAAAAAACAATAAAGTTATTTTAATATCTGTTTGAACAGTAAATATCTTGTCTTTGTAGTGTATTCAATTGAATATAGGCTGAAAAGGATTTGCAAATCATCGTATTCTGTTTTCATTTATGTTTCACACAATGTCCCAACTTCATTGGAATTGGGGTTATATCTAGAGGCTTCTCTTTGCTGATTTGTCCCAATATTGTCAAAGTTGACATAAACTGAAGACAAAAATGTGAGCACAGGAATATCTTTGTTAACCTATGTATCTCTGTATTAACCCCCTGCCACAGTCCCTCACATGTGATGAATTGTTGTGGATCTGACGGTAGGCTGGGTCCAGCCTGGTTCATGGCAGTGACAGAGATGTATTGGATCTGTCCACAGGTCAGTGGGGTCAGCATGCAGGTACTGGAGTTGGACGTGCAGTTTAGACCAGATGAGCTGATCACTGTATACCGATCTGCCCCGCGCACCGTGGCCCATGACACAGAGAGAGTGGTCATACCATTGACTGTCTGTAGCACCACCGACTGAGGAGTGGATGGACCTGCAGACACAAACACATACTGAGGGCACAGTGCAAAGAGGGCTGAGGTTACACATGCTCCAGTTTTATTTATGTAGACATAATTATCCACATTTGCTTTTAAACTTACTCTTAAAAAGTAAAAACAAACTTTTAGATAAGCTAACTGTCGGCTCTCCCACTCATCTGATTCAGTCATTCTCTTTTCAGAGATGCTGTCGTCAGGCCATAACAAGGTAAAAGCCCTTGTCAAAGTCACTCAGGCCAGCCTATTTCTCCCGCATCCATGCTGACCACAAGAGTCGCCTTGTTCGCGTACCGACTAACACATCCCAGACCTTCACATGTGCAGTTGTCATGAGATAATCAACAGTATTCACCTCATCGGTGAGTCGTCTCAACGGTATATATGGAAAATGTTAAAACATGTAAACTACAGCTTGTTTAGTTGAACCCATCATAAATTTGTGCCAGGCATCAACGTCCTCAGAGCACAACAAACCGCGCAACTTTCCACACTGATAAAAAGCATAAAAGATAAAGATAAAAGAGCAAAGACACTTGACAAATCACTAAGTCATGTGAAAATCTCAAAAGTTTGGTATAATATGAATTACAAGTTTGATGGATCAACAAAACGGAGTGATCTTTATCTGAGTATCATTTGGTAAACCACATGCCTGATGCCAGTTGATGTGTGCTGTCACCGGTATTCACTATTAGTACATTGTTGCTGCCTACTGGATTGACAGTGTTAGAAACCACATAAGTGAAAATTTGTGTAAACTAGATTTTTCTTTTATCTCATGTCTGTGGAACTGCTCTTACGTGTGATCTGGCAGACAGTGACATCGTCTCCAGGGACGCTTTCTGGGCTCCAGGCATTTACTTTGATGCAATAGATGGTTCCAGCCTCCAGGCTATTGATGGTGACACTGGTGTTAGTGGTGTTGATGGGACTCTGGAGGAACGAGCCCTCACGGATGATGCTCAGGCTGTAAAGCACGGCATGTGGCACTGGAGCCCAGAGTACAACAATGCTGCTGTTACTGGGGGAGCTGCTGGTCAGCTGAGGACTGGCCAGAACTGACCACAAAGAGACAGAGGAAACACAGAGAGAGAGAGATTACAGGAGCCAGCAACAGACAAGCTACAGGACTGACTTTTACTTTAGGTTCTGAGGGCCCTATATTTAGTGGAGTTCCCAGGCCTGGGATTGGTACAGTACAGAAATTGTAACAAAGTGCTAATGCAAATCGTTGTTTTTGGATGAAAACCTTGCATCTCCAGAGTGATAACTTGACAGGAGAAGAAAAAAAACCTTTACTTTTCATGCAAGTCTATGGAACCAGCCATTTTACCAAGTCATTTTGGGCCATTTCTTCTGGTTCATTCATCATGAAATTTAGACACAATGTAAAGGGCAGCGGGCATTTTCAAATAATGACCAAAACTGAAAAAAGGAGATGAGGTCTTCTCCTGACAACAGTGAAACGTACCTGCAACAAACCTAATAACCACCGGCAAATGTTAACTGTATTGTGAATTGGGACAGCGCTTTACACTGTGAATTAAGATTCTTGACTGAAAAGCTTCTGCATTTGCAAAAGTAGCTCTGTATGTTTACGATGTGACTCCAAGACCAAAGAAACAGGCCCATAAAAGCAATAGCGACATAGCTTCTTCTTGCATAGCTAGGCAATTACAAATGTGCACAAATTAATGTGGTAGCACTTTATTGTATGGAAGTGTTCATAAAGCTCCATGACGCCTCCACAGGCTTGTCATGACAACTAATATAAACCTGCATAAACATTTATGAAGGCTTATTCCAGAGTACTAAACTGTTGAAGTGCGTGTTTCCATGGCTGAGCAGCTGCGCACATGCACAATACCAAGCACTGGCTGGATTGGTGAAAAACATGCCACCACTGGGCCCTGGAGTTTAAGAAACACATTCTCTGGAGTGAGGAACCATGCTTTGCTGTCTGGAAGCATGATAGGAATCTAGGTTTGGTGAATGCCGGGAGAATGATACCTACTGGAATGAATAGTACCAACAGTAAAGGTTGGCAGAGGAGGGACAATGGTTTGGGGCTGTTTTCCAGGAACTCTGAGAGCCCTGGCCTCAATCCCATCCAATACCTTTTAAATGAATTATGTCAACTGTGAGCCAGGCCTACACTGATAAACACTAAATTACAACGTCTATGTCATTCCAGAAAGTGTCATGACACAGTGTAATAGATAGATTTCAACTTGTCTTTAAAGCTGGCAGATGAAACCTTTTTCTAAATGTTTGTTTAGGTCTATGTCAGTTGTCATGAAGGGATTCTGTATATGTCACATTATATACACTGCGCTATAGTAAAATGTTACCATTAACACTTCTTTGCTTTAACACCCCTGATTAATCTTATCAATGGCAATGAAATGATGGTTACCAGGTGTGGTATGAAAACACCCAGCAGTTCTGTGTTACGGCACTAAAGGCTTCGTAATTGCCCATCCCTTGACCTAAAATCCTTCCCGTCCCAACTCGCTTTGTTGCCTGGGGTGTAAACAATATTTGATCCTATTGAATGTGATATGATTTCATAGGTCATTCCATGCCCAGATTTGGGATGACCTATTGTGTGCTCTGAGATCACCACTTCCTCCTAGCAACCTTCTCAGAAATGGCACTCCACCGTTATTATGGTAATGAAACAGTATCTGTGTTTTCTCCGGCCGGTTCCCTAAGGAGGGCTGTCATGTTCTCGGGGTTTAGCCTCTCTTATTGTGTGAGTACAGTGCAAGGTTGGATAGCGTTACTTAAAGACACATGCTGACCCCCTATGGAGTGAACCCATTATAGCAGTCATGTGAAAAGACCCCTGAGGTCAAATATGAGCCATATCCTGATCCTTCCCACTTTTACCTCAGTGAGGATATCAAGTGGCTGTCCAGGGCTGGGGGCTAGAGAATGGCCAATAGTGTGTCCTCATGAATGGGCCATTTCTTTGGTCGTGGGTTCAGTGGGGGGGGGGCTTTTTTTAGTGTGGACAGGGCAGGAAGGATCATTGCACACTTGACTCTGGTAATCTCAGATATGCTTGGTTAGGTTGTTTCTGACGCTGTATAACAAATTGTTATCTACAAACATGAACAGAAGTGTGTTGCATAGCGTAAAACAGACCTTAAAGTCTGAATTCGTCAGGATTTTTAGTTCTTTTTATAGATAACAGCTACACAGTGTCAGAAACTGTTTAAGCAATGATCTTTGAGATTACTTAACAAGTGGATGCAGTTTGAAGCAAGTGTGGAATGATTTAGGCATGCAGTTAGCGCAATGCTAATCGATGGCTTGAAGCTTTCCTTACTTGTTAGCTACATTAGCTTTGTAGCACCCGTATAAAACTAGTTCTTTTCTGATTACATCTGAGCAAAGGAGATAATTGAGTACATTTTATATGTGTAGGTTTTTCTCAAAGACTAAACAGTTATTGGAAAAAACTGTTAAATGTTCCTTAGTGACCATACTTAGCATGCATTTAGTAAGCTAAGAGACTGTGGACAGAGCAGGAAGGTACCTGTCTTTGCCTGGACAAACTCAGACGGCTGGCTCCTGCCGGCACTGTTGACAGACATGACACTGAGAGTGTAGTCAGTGTAGGGCTGCAGGCCCACGATCGTTCCAGGAGTGCCCAGCACGGTCATCTCAGAGAAAAAGGAGCCATCACTGGTCTCGGCCCGAATAATGTAGGAGGTAGCCCCTGGAACTTCCACAAACTCCACTGTCATGTTCTGACTCTGTTTGGAAGAGGCCGTCTTGATGGTTGGCACATCAGGAGCTGCACACAGAGGAGCACATTCATCACATACAAAACACTGCTATTTAAACTCCGTTCGGATTTAGAAGGCTGCAATCATTTGTTTGCTTACTGACAGCCAAGAACAGCACAACGTTTGATCATTTTCCCACATCTTCTACTCCAACAACTCCACTACAGACTGTCTGCAGTAACAACAGTCTGCATCACTTCACTATGTATGGGGTGTGCTACACTGCCATTGGCTGGAGGCAAATTAAATGAATTCACAGTTGTGACATCACAACCATGATGAATTCCAAATTTAGTTTCCATAGATGGACTGAGGATGGAACAGCATTTGCAATGTTAAAACGTTTTCATTCAGTTCAGTCTCAGCGCATTTGTGATACATA